>NC_083224.1:19137515-19385015 GCF_032191835.1 Heteronotia binoei | reverse complement strand
TCCTGGAGTTTACAGTAGGCCCTATACTAAGAGGATTGGCTACATCAGGGATGTGTGGCCTAATATGCAAAGGAGTTCCTGCTAAAAAAAGGCCCTAATTAGGTCCATCCACATGGATGGAATTTTCTTGTCCCCGCACTCTCAAACCATATTATCATTCTACTGTTTTGCAAGGAGTGTAAGGCAAAGTAAAAAAAAGGTAAAGGTAGTCCCCTGTTCAAGCACCAGTCGTTTCCGACTCTGGGGTGACGTTGCTTTCACAACGTTTTCACGGCAGACTTTTTACGGGGTGGTTTGCCATTGCCTTCCCCAGTCATCTACACTTCCCCACCCCCCTCAGCAAGCTGGGGACTCATTTTATTGACCTCAGAAGAATGGAAGGCTGAGTCAGCCTGAGCCGGCTACCTGAAACCAGCTTCAGCCGGGATCGAACTCAGGTCGTGAGGAGAGAGGTCAGACTGCAGTACTGCAGCTTTACCACTCTGCGCCACAGGGTTTTTAGCAAGGCAAAGTACAACCTTCCATTTTATCTTCACAGCTAGTACAAGATGGCAGACAGTGATTAGCCTGAGGTCACCCAGTGAGTAGGGTTGTTAACCTCCAGATGCTGTTTGGAGATCTCCAGCTATTACAACTGATCTCCAGGTGACAGAGATCAGTTCACCTGGAGAAAATGACCACTTCAGAAGTTGGACTCTATGGCATTATGCCCCAACCCTTCTCAGGATCCACCCCTCAAATTCCCAGGAATTTCTCAACCCAGAACTGGCAAGAAGAAGAGGAGGAGGAGGGGGAGGAGTTTGGATTTATATCCTGCCCTTCACTCAGAGTCTCAGAGTGACTTACAATCTCCTTCTCTTCCCTCCCCACAACAGACACCCTGTGAAGTAGGTGGGGCTGAGACAGCTTTTCGAGAACTGCGCTTGAGAGAATAGCTCTGATAGAACATGTGATTGACCCAAGGACAATTCAGCAGCTGCTTGTGGAGGAATGCTTCTAGAAATTGGACCCCCAGTTCCAATCTTTCTGAAACGTTGGGGTTCTGTGGGGAGGGGGGAGGCTCTTGCAGCTGCCCTACAATTTTGGAGCCTATTCCTCAAGCCCCCTCCCCTCCAGCTGTCATTAATTATACTGTATTTTGCCATTGACTACAATGGCCCATAGTGAATAATGCTGAGAGGGGGTCACCTCTTTGGGTGCCCCTAGAATTGAACCCCCTGGTCCAATCTTTTTGAAACTTGGATGTTCTGCGGCGGAGAGGTGGATACAGGTTCTCTGCAATTTTGGGGCATCTACTTCAAACTCTCTGCCGCACAGCTACCATTAATCATACCCTATTTTGCCAATCACTTCCATGGCCCATAAGATATAATGGAGCAGAATACCGCTGAATACTGTTTTGGCAGTATTCAGACAGCTGTATTTGGCCCCCAAATATTATTAAATAATCTGATTTGGCTGTATTCGGGTCTGAATACAGCTGAATCAGATGTTATTCGGGGTTTTATTTGGTTCAGCCCAACCGAATGCACCCCCCTAGTGGTGATCAGCATTTCCCTGGGCGTTCAAGAAAGGACCACAAGAACTAAGCACTGATGAAACCTATCCTGCCCTCCTTCTCATGATCTGCCTAAGTTCACAGAATCAGCATTGCTGTCAGATGGTCAGAATGTTGTAATAACATGCGGAACAGGTTCTCTGAAATTCCAGCTTTCTTTTTTGTTGAAAGTAAGTTTTCACCTTCAGTTAATCTTTCCACTCCTGGCCTCTCTGAGACCTGAAATCTTCATTACTCCTGAAATTTCAAGAGTGTTTGAGGTCCTTTTGGATAGCCTCTGAAAGAATGAATTTTGGATATATTTATAGCTCAGGAATATCTAAATGTACATCCCTCATACTGAAGATGCCACTTTGCAAATAGGTAAGAACAGAGCTTCCCCCGCCCCACCCTATTTTTTGCCTCCGGCACTTTTGGAATACTCACACAATGCAGTGGGTACAGCCACAAAATGGCTGCCATGGCTTACCTTCAGCCACACGGTGAAGATTTTTATGCTATCCTAGCAGCTGCTGCCAAAGTAACAAAGAAGAAGAAGAAGAAGAGGAGGAGGAGGAGTTGCTTTTTATAACCTGCCCTTCACTCAGAGTCTCAGAGTAGCTTACAATCTCCTTCCCTTCCTTTCCCCACAACAGACACCCTGTGAGGAAAGTAGGGCTAAGAGAGCTCTGAGAAAACTGCTCTTGAGAGAACAGCTCTTTCAGGAACTGTGGCTGTGACTTACCCAAGATCCCGCCAACAGCTGCATGTGGAGGAGTAGGGAGTCAAACTTGGTTCTCCAGATTAGAGTCCACTGCTCTTAACCACTACCCCAAACTGGCTCTCTGCACAAATTAAATCTCAAATGACTGATCAGAAGCCTTGTTGGGCAAAATCTCCACCTGGCCACACCTACACCCTACAAATACAGGGTGGGCACCATGAAAGATGTTGGTGGGCACAATGGCACCCTTAAACACCACTTTGGGGACCCCCTGAATCAGAACACCGACTGCTTATACTTGAGCATTCTTTCTTGAAGTTGCCACCTAGAGAGATCGCCTTCCTAATGAGTAGAGAAAAGTTTCCAAGCTCTTATCATTTCACAGAACTGTAAAATGGAACTGTTCCAAAGGGCATTTTTAATAAAGGAATGTAGTTTAAATGTCTATGAAAAACATTACAGGCAATTTCCATTGCGGTTTATTGTACATTTTGTAAGGCTTGTGATGCGTCTTTTCTGACTTTGCACCCTGTCTTTATTACACTGTTTATAGCATGTACTATGCTGTTTTTTATTCCATTGTTTCCCAATTTTGCACTTCTGTTTTATCACCCAGTTTGTGATATGCGATATACTGTCATTTTAGCTCTGTATGTATTCCATTCTGCCAGAAATGGTGACCCGCCGCAACCCATAGTCAGAGAATGAGAATGAGAATTCTTCGCAGGATCCTGGCCCAAATACTGTGTGGCCTCAGGAGCTCCACACCAGCCAGCAGGGCAGCTCAGCCTGATAACTTCCCCAGCTATTTGAGCCAAGACTTAGAGTTGCCAGTTTGGTGTAATGGTTAAGTGCATGGACTCTTATCTGGGAGAACCAGGTTTGATTCCCCATCCCTCCACTTGCAGCTGCTGGAATAGCCTTGGGTCAGCCAGCAGAGGTTGTCCTTGAAAGGGCAGCTTCTGTGAGAGTCCTCTCTGCCCCACCCATCTCACAGGGTGTCTGTTGTGGGGGGAGAAGATAAAGGAGATTGTAAATCTCTCTGAGGGCAGAGTATAAATCTGCAGTTCTTCTTCTTCTTCTTCCCTTTCTGGATCAACTTGTATGCTTGGTCTGTGTGAAATATATTGAGCCTATATTAAAAGCAAATTCTGGGTTGATGGAATCAGAATGTATTAATCTCATGTTATCAGATGAAAACCAGCTTATTTCCAAAGCCGTTGCCAAGTTCTGGTCTGCCTGCTATAGTATCCAAAAGACTCGTTTTACTGTTTTTTAGTTTTAAGATGTTCCGTTTTAACTTGTGTCTTGATTCCTATCTAATTTTTTATATTTAGCATATTAAGATAATTGTCTATCTTAATCCTTATTATAGCACAGGTTCTATCCCTGTGTTGAATCTTTTAAATTCCTGTATTTTAATTGGTGGTTTTGTTGTTCAGTCGCACAGTCAAGTCCGACTCTCTGCGACCCCATGGACAAAGTCACACCAGGCCCTCCTGTCTTCCACCTCCTCCGATCTGCTCAAATTCTTGTTCTCTGTCCAGCCATCTCATCTTTTGCCGTCCCCTTCTTCTTTTAATTGGTCTGTGACCGTAAATCAAAAGTCTGAGTCTGCTTGGTCTGTATATGTGTAGCCCCACTGATGGACCTCCTAAGGGCACTTTTTTTTTTTTTGCCACTGTGTGAAACAGGGTTGGACTGGATGGGCCATTGGCCTGATCCAACATTAGGGTTGCCAAGTCCAGTTTCAGAAATATCTGGGGACTTTATGGGTGGATCCAGGAGACTTTGGGGGTGGATCCAGGAGACTTTGGGGTGGAGCCAGGAGCAAGGTTATGACAAGCATAATTGAACTCCAAAGGGAGCTCTGGCTATCACATTTCAAGGGACTGCACACCTTTTAAATGCCTTCTCTCCACTAGAAATAATGAGGGATAGGGTCACCTTCTTTTGGGGCTCATAGAATTGGACCCCCTGGTCCAATCCTTTTGAAACTTGGAGGGTATTTTGGGGAGAAGCACTGAATGCCGTGCTAAGAATTTGGTGCATGTACCTCAAAAAACAGCTCCCCCAGAGCCCCAGATACTTGCAGAACAATTCTCCATTATACTCTAAGGCAGTGGTGGCGAACCTATGGCACAGGTGCCAGAGACGGCACTCGGAACCCTCATGTGTGCCCCCCCCCCCATGCACAAGGCTCTGGAGTCATATCTCATTGAAGCTCCTCGTCTACCCAAACTCAGACTCCTTCCCTCAAATCTCCAGGTTGGTGTAGTGGTTTGGTGTAGTGGTTAAGAGAGCCAGTTTGGTGCAGTGGTTAAGTGTGCGGACTCTTATCTGGGAGAACCAGGTTTGATTCCCCACTCCTCCACTTGCAGCTGCTGGAATGGCCTTGGGTCAGTCATAGCTCTGGCAGAGGTTGTCCTTGAAAGGGCAGCTGCTGTGAGAGTTCTCTCAGCCCCACCCACCGCATAGGGTGTTTGTTGTGGGGGAGGAAGATAAGGAGATTGTGAGCTGCTCTGAGACTTTTGAGTGGAGAGTGGAATATAAATCCAATGTCTTCTTCTTCTTTTTCTTCAGGTATTTCCCAACCCGAACCTGGCAACCCTAACTGGGCCTCCTTCAGCGAGACAACAGGGCACTCCAACCTTTTTGAGCTCGTGGGCACCTTTGGAATTCTGACGTTGGGGGGGGCAACCACAATGCAGCTCCCAAGCACAACACACAGAGAAAAATTCCTTGCAGGTGTTCCTGCAGGTTTAGGGAGGGGGTTAGGTGGGACCCACTAGGGCAGGGGTGGCCAAACTTGCTTAACACAAGAACCACATAGAATGTCAGATGTGTGAGAGCCACCAGACACGAACGTCAGATGCCTGAGGGAGGGCGGGAGGGAAGGAAGGAAGGAAAGAAGGAAAATAGGTGCAGAGGGAGAGAGAGGTGGAAAGAAAGCAGCTTGAACTTTAAATGCATTCTCCAAGCCACTGGCTGGCTTGGCTTGAAGAAGTGGTTTAAAGAGACAAATGCCTTCTCTGGTGCGGGCTTCAAGAGCCACACAATCTGTGTGAAAGAGCCACATGTGGCTCTCGAGCCACAGTTTGGCCACCCCTGCACTAGAGAGATGGGTATAAGGCAGCTTCACATTTTCATGTGGCCAAGTCCTGGTTGCATTTCATATTTCAAAACTGTTGTGGCATGGTCCAAACCGAAGGGAAGAAGAGAGCATGGGTGTGTGGGGATGGGGGCGGGGGAGGAGAGATCAGGACCTTGAATCAAGCACATTTTTTGAAGGGATGTGGGTTTATTACAGGAAATGTTGGATCCTACTAATCTGGCAGAAACAGCTGCCGGGATTGCCTCTGGTTTAGGAGTGGAAAGGGAGGAACTGCAGGCTTCCTTGCTTTCAAATACGATGCTTCTGATAGCAGTATCTGAGCAGAGCTCTTTCAAGCTACAGGGATCATAAGGCAAATTGTTGATAAGCTGTTTTTGAACTGTTGCACTGCTGTTCTGGTTTTCCAGAGCATCCCTGACAAGTGTTTGTCCAGCCGCTGCTTAAAGACTGCCAGTGAGGGGGTCAATTGCACTGTTGAACAACTCTTACTGTTAAAAAGTTTTTCCTATGCCAGTCCTCTCCTCTGCTGCCAGCAGGAACAGCTCCCTACCCTCCTCTAAGTGGCACCCCTTCTAATACTTCAAAAGAGCAATAATGTCTCCTCCCTCAACCTCTTCTTCTCCAGACTGAATATTCTCAAGTCCCTTAGCCTTTCCTCATTGGGCTTGCTCTCCATGATTTCTTGGAAGTAATCTACAGTGAGCATTGTGACACCTGCTCTCTAAACATGCACAGGATTGCAGTTTTAGTTTAAAGAAAGAAGATATTGGATTTATATCCTGCCCTTCACTCTGAATCTCAGGGTCTCAGAGCAGCTCACAATCTCCTTTATCTTTCTCCCCACAACAGACACCCTGTGAGGTAGGTGGGGCTGAGAGAAGCTTTCCCAGAAGCTGCCCTTTCAAGGAGAGCTCTGTGAGAGCTATGGCTGACCCAAGGCCATTCCAGCAGGTGCAAGTGGAGGAGTGGGGAATCAAACCCGGTTCTCCCAGATAAGAGTCCACGCACTTAACCTCTACACCAAACTTTCCCTGCTTTCTCACATCAGACTTTCTAGTTAATACAATTCAGACTATCCCTGAAGTTTCCAAGGGTAGCCGTGCTGGTCCATAGTAGAACAACTAGATTCAAGCCCAGGAGCACCTTAGAAGATTTGGGGGAGGGGACACAAGCTTTCCAGCATTAGAGCTTTCTCAATTAGATAAAAGGAGCTTTGACTCTCAAAAATCTTGTTCTCTAAGGTGCTGCTGGACTCATTCAGCTATATAAATCAGTGGACTCCTGCCATCAACTTAATTTATTAACTAACATCATGTATCCCCTGCCTTCCTCCCCAAAAGGACACTGAAGTGGTTTGACACACTCTCCCCTTCTCTTTTATCCTCACAATGAACCTATGAGGAAGGGTTAACTCAGAGTATATTACTGGTCCAAGATTTCCCAGCAAGCTGCCAGGGCAGAGTGGGCATATGAATCAGGACCTCCCAGATCTGATTTGGACACCCTAACCACCAGCTCCTACTAAACACACTCTATTTTGATATATTCTTTTTTCCTAATGGCAAACTAGAATGATGTTTTTAATGTATGTTACATGTTCAAAAGCAAATTATGTGGACAAAAACACCTCTGCGAAAGGCATGTTCTCAGTTTAACCCAGACCTGCAAGCAACAGAGCAATGAACAGCCTCCATTTATTGCCTTATGACACTCTCACCATCATTCTCCCATTCTGACATGTTACTATTTTGTTGGTTTCCTAAGCAAATGCTATCCAGACCAAATGTTCTTTCGGTTTGTTAATTTCACTACGAGTTGTTTTTTTCTAAACTAAAACCTCAGTATTCCGGGTAAATTGCCATGTTGGCACTTTGTGATAAATAAGTGGGTTTTGGGTTGCAGTCTGGGCACTCGGTCTCTAAAAGATTTGCCATCACTGCCCTAAGGGAATACATCTTCATAGGGAATAATGGAACGCCCAGCAGACATTTCCCTCCCCACCCCCCTTTCTGAAGTGGAGAGCCGGTTTGGTGTGGAGAGCCGGTTTGGTGTAGTGGTTAAGTGTGCAGACTCTTATCTGGGAGAACCGGGTTTGATTCCCCACTCCTCCACTTGCACCTGCTGGCATGGCCTTGGGTCAGCCATAGCTCTGGCAGAGGTTGTCCTTGAAAGGGCAGCTGCTGTGAGAGCCCTCTCCAGCCCCACCCACAGGGTGTCTGTTGTGGGGGAGGAAGGGAAAGGAGATTGTGAGCCGCTCTGAGACTCTTCGGAGTGGAGGGCGGGATATAAATCCAATATCTTCTTCTTCTGATGATGATGATGATGATGACTCTGAAGCGGGGGGAAAGGCCTCCAAACCGGGGGATCCCCTGCTCTCAGCTGGGGATTGGCAGTCCTATCCATCATGGCTTCTCTTATGTTCTTACCACCTTCAGCTCCTGGCTGTAAAGGCCTATTGGGGCTCCCAGCCCTCACATTCTAGTAGGCTTGCCAGGCCTGGCTTGGGAAGTATCTGAAGATGTTGAGGGCGGATCCTGAAGAAGGCAGGCTTTGGGAAGCGAAGGAGCTCTGTGGGGTGTAACTCGGGCAGCCAAGTTCCTACAGGGGGCAGAGAATCCCCGAGTTTGGGGGCCTCCAACCTGCTGGCACAAAGCATGATGCCAGGGGGATCTCCACCCCCAAAGGGCCCCATCATCGTGCGACTTGCCCTCCATGATGGCGTCACCCGGAAGTGAGTAAATGGTACCATAGAGTTTCGCCGCGAATCCTAGAGCGTCTCTGGTGCGACATGCCCAGGGTCATGACATCCCTCCTGGGTGACGTCATTGTGCTCCGTGAGCTTTGTGCACAAGAGAGGAATCCCCGGCCACAGTGGCGGAGGGACTTGGCAACCCTAGGTGTAGCACCATACAGTCCACCTTCCAAAGCAGCCATGTTCTCCATGGGGAATTAACGTCTGTCACCTGGAGATCAGGTGTAGTAGTGGGAGATTTCCAGCCACCACCTGGAGTCTGGCAACCCTACTCTCTAGACTTGAGTGCAACTCAAGAGGAGACCAGACTGGGCTGAGGTGGCCTGCAAAATTCTGGATGCAGAGGTCAGATAAGGTAGGGAAAGTGGTCTTTCTTTACTATGTTGGATATTCAGGTAAGCTTTTCCAACAATATCCACAATACTTCTTTGTTCAAGTTATGTCAGGGGACATGTATTCTCATGTCCCCTAACAGCTTCCAGTTCTGTTTCTTTTCTTTTGCCCTTTAGGCAGGTCTTTTTTTGGTAGCAGAAACTCCTTTGCATGTTAGGCTACACCCCCCTCATGTAGCCAATCCTCCTGGAGCTTACAGTTGGCTCTGTACTAAGAGCCCTGTAAGCTCTTGGAGGACTGGCGACATCAGGGCAGTGTGGCCTAATATGCAAAGGAGTTCCTGCTACAAAAAGAGCCCGCATGGTCTGCTCACGGTTAAATTCTTCCCCATCGCTGTTGACATTTCCCCAGCAAAGGGCTAAACAAATGCAAAATGTTGTTCTCTCTCCCTGTCTTCAGGAGCCTTCCCTCACCGAGCGATTCATAACATGCTGAAGTCCAAATTCCTAATTTGCACACAAATGGCCCCGCAATGCCCCTGTCACCGCTTTGCCTATTTAAGATACCACCAAAACTGTATGAAGGTTTATTAAACTGCTCTGCGTTCCATTAAACTCACCTCCGTCTTCTCCGCCCAGCCTCTGGACTGAATGCAGCTTTCCCATATTGCCATCTGTGCAAAGAAAAGGCAGCTTGAATGTATTGTGGCTGCCTCCAGATGCCACCGATAGGAGAAGTTTTTTTTATTAGAGGCTTACAAAAAGTTTTGCCTGGAGAGAAAATGTTGTTTACTGTCTTCTCTGGAAGGGGGGGGGGGAGTATTCTCTGGTTTTCTGAGAATGTTCACTTTTTGTATCCTTCAGAAAAGTTTGCTTTACGTATCCACCTCCGATATGTAACTCGGACACAAAGGAAAGAGAATGGATAAAAGGAGGTACTTCTTCACCCAAAGGGTGATTAACATGTGGAATTCACTGCCACAGGAGGTGGTGGCGGCTACAAGCATAGCCAGCTTCAAGAGGGGGTTAGATAAAAATATGGAGCAGAGGTCCATCAGTGGCTATTAGCTACAGTGTGTATATATATATAAATTTTTGGCCACTGTGTGATACGGAGTGTTGGACTGGATGGGCCATTGGCCTGATCCAACATGGCTTCTCTTATGTTCTTAATGGGAAGAAATGCACCTAGGTTAGAATGGAAAGCAAAATCATTATTTTCTTGAGTGGTTGGGGGAGAGAAATTCTTTTTCCACATTGGAGGAGATAGGAGATCTCTTCCTATTAAGCTTGCCAATCCCCAGCTGAGATAGAATACAAACCAACAGAGGTCACTATCATGGATAACACAACAAAAAATGCAAACTAGTGACCAATTTACTAAGAAATATATAGAAACCAGTCCAAATGTTCAAAACATGTACATTCAAGTCCCAAAGTAGTGTGGTGACAAGCCAATCGATTAAGTACTTGTTTCTTTCCAGTCTTCATCAGACCTGGGACCAATATGGATTCAATTATATAGATTCTTTATACAATTTTCAAAAAAGAGGGACGGAGGGCGTCTCCAGCAGCAATTTCACATCGGCTACAGCTCAGTATGAGGCTTCTTGCGCATGAAGACTGGAAAGAGACATTTCTTAGTAAATTGGTCACTAGTTTGCATTTTTTGTTGTTGTGTAATCCCCAGTTGGGGGCAGGGGATCCCCCATTTTGGAGGCCCTCCCCCCACTTCAGGGTCATCAGAAAGAGAGAAGGGGGTAGGGAAATGTCTGCTGGGCACTCCATTCTTCCCTATGGAGACCAATTCCCATAGGGTATAACGGAGAATTGATCCATTATATCTGCGTATCTGGGGCTCTGGGGGGGGGGGGGCTGTTTTCTGAGGTAGAGGCACCAAATTTGCCGCATAGCATCAGGCGGCCCAATGCTATGAGTCCCAAAAGAAGGTGCCCCTTTCCTTCCTTATTTCCAATGGAGGGAAGGCATTTAAAAGTTGTGCGGTCTCTTTAAGTGTGCTGGCCAGAACTCCCTTTGGAGCTCAATGATGCTCGTCACAACCTTGCTCCTGACTCCACCCCCAATGTCTCCTGGCTCCACCCCCAAAGTCCCCAGATTTTTCTGGACCTGAACCTGGCAACCTTACCTCGAGCAGGACTCTGAAGAGGCAGCAGAGAAATATTCTGAATCAATCGGTCAACGGCCATTTGCACAGGTTAGTCCTGAACAGATGAAACTGTCTTATTCTGAACCAGGCCTTCAATCCATCCAAGACAGTATCTTCTACTCAGACTGGCAACAGTTCTTCAGGGTCACATCGCCTACTGCCTGGTCTTTTTAACTGGCAATGCCGGGGATTGAACCTGGGACCTTCTGCAAGCCAAGCAGATGCTCTGCCACTGAGCCACAGCCCATCTCCATGGCTCTCCAGGGTCTCTTTCACATCACCTGCTGCCTAATCCTTTTTAACCGGAGATGTCGAGGATTGAGCCTGGGACCTTCTGCATGCCAAGCAGATGCTTTTCCACAGAGCCACAGCCCATCTCCATGGGTCTCCGGGGTTTCAGGCTGAGATCTTTCAGATCACCTACTGCCTGATCCTTTTAAGCAGGGAAGTCAAAGATTACATAAGAACATAAGAGAAGCCATGTTGGATCAGGCCAACGGCCAATCAAGTCCAACACTCTGTGTCACACAGTGGCAAAAAATTTTATATACACACATACACTGTGGCTAATAGCCACTGATGGACCTGTGCTCCATATTTTTATCTAAACCCTTCTTGAAGGTGGCTATACTTGTGGCCGCCACCACCTCCTGTGGCAGTGAATTCCACATGTTAATCACCCTTTGGGTGAAGAAGTACTTCCTTTTATCCATTTTAACCTGTCTGCTCAGCAATTTCATCGAATGCCCACGAGTTCTTGTATTGTGAGAAAGGGAGAAAAGTACTTCTTTCTCTACTTTCTCCATCCCATGCATTATCTTGTAAACCTCTATCATGTCACCCCGCAGTCGACGTTTCTCCAAGCTAAAGAGTCCCAAGCATTTCAACCTTTCTTCATAGGGAAAGTGCTCCAGCCCTTTAATCATTCTAGTTGCCCTTCTCTGGACTTTCTCCAATGCTATAATATCCTTTTTGAGGTGCGGCGACCAGAACTGCACACAGTACTCCAAATGAGACCGCACCATCGATTTATACAGGGGCATTATGATACTGGCTGATTTGTTTTCAATTCCCGTCCTAATAATTCCCAGCATGGCGTTGGCCTTTTTTATTGCAAACGCACACTGTCTTGACATTTTCAGTGAGTTATCTACCACGACCCCAAGATCTCTCTCTTGGTCAGTCTCTGCCAGTTCACACCCCATCAACTTGTATTTGTAGCTGCGATTCTTGGCCCCAATGTGCATTACTTTGCATTAAGATTGAACCTGGGACCTTCTGCATGCCAAGAAGATGCTCTGCCACTGAGCCACGCTTTTGCGAGGGGTTTTCACATCTCCTGTACCAGAAACGATTCTATCCATGAGATGATTCATATCCCCGTTTTACAGATGGCAAACCGAAAGGCATTCTGTTGTTTGGTAATAAGATAGCAGTCTTAAAGATAAGCAGTGAGCTCGGAGGAGAGGGACCGTAGCAAGCACAACGAGAAAGCAACACATTTAGCAATTAGCCGGCATGCTTCCGTCTTTTCTCTGATGAAGGCAGGGATTAGCAAGGACTAACAGCCGGCTCATTAGGAAAATGAGGGATGTGCTGCAAAAATGTTATTTTCAGAAGCACCAGAAGAGGTGCAAGAAAAGAGCAGATGGAGCAACATCTCAGTACTTGTTTGTGTTGCAGACAGGGCCAGATTAACAAATAGGCCAAGTTGGCACTGGTTTATGGGCCCCCATGCCTTTAGGGGCCCCAGGCTGGCTTCCCCCCACCCAGTTTCCCCCCTGCTTGCAGCCCTCCCAGCCTGCACACGCAGCCAGCAACTGAGCCGCTCTTTGCCCGACTTGCCTGGTGCAGCTGCTGCTGGCGTCGTCCCCAAGTTTGCCTCTCTCTGCCTCTCCCCCGCAGCTTTGTCAAGAGGGCTTTCGAGAAGGTGCCTGCAGGCTGCAGTGGGGGCCGCGGGTGGCTCTGACTGAGATAATTTGCAAGGGGGGCCCTGAGATTTTGACTGCCTAGGGGCCTCCACAGGGTTTAACTCAGCACTGGTTGCAGAGGAAATTGAAGGCAAATGCCAAGGTCCAGAGCAAAACTCCCTCGCAGCAGTGCAGTCTTGTGAGCAAAAATTCTGCTTCATGAACTACTGGCATGAAAGTGGTGAGCGACTGCATAAATTAATTGGCTCTGGGGCCATTTTTCCTCAGCTAAGATAAAAATGTGTGAGCCAGAGGCTAAAAAACTGCGAGCTTAGCTCACACTCACTCATCTTAGAGGGAACGCTGCTGCCCAGTGCTCAAAGCTGTAGATGCTGGGGATTGAACCTGGGGCCTTCTGCATGCCAAGCAGATGCTCCATCATTGAGCCATGGCCCCTCACAGTGTTCTTGACACATTTCATTTAATATAATGTTTCAACCCAATAGGAACTCATTTGCATATTAGGCCACACCCCTTATGTCACTGTTGTTTCACACAGGGCTTTTTTTTGTAGAAAAAGCCTACCAGGAACTCATTTTTATATTAGGCCACCCCCCCCTGGTTACCACGGTTTCACACAGAGCTTTTTAAAAGAAAAGGTCCAGCAGGAACTTATTTGAATATTAGGTCACACCCCCTGATGTCACCGTCATTTCACACAGGGCTTTTTTTTTGTAGCAAAAGCCCTACCAGGAACTCATTTTTATATTAGGCCACACCCCCTGGTTACCATTGTTTCACACAGAGCTTTTTAAAAGATAAAGTCCCGCAGGAACTCATTTGCATATTAGGCCACACCCCTGATGTCACCGTTGTTTCACACAGGGCTTATTTGTAGAAAAAGCCTACCAGGAACTCATTTTTATATTAGGCCACCCCCCCCTGGTTACCACGGTTTCACACAGAGCTTTTTAAAAGAAAAGGTCCAGCAGGAACTTATTTGAATATTAGGTCACACCCCCTGATGTCACCGTCATTTCACACAGGGCTTTTTTTTTGTAGCAAAAGCCCTACCAGGAACTCATTTTTATATTAGGCCACACCCCCTGGTTACCATTGTTTCACACAGAGCTTTTTAAAAGATAAAGTCCCGCAGGAACTCATTTGCATATTAGGCCACACCCCTGATGTCACCGTTGTTTCACACAGGGCTTATTTGTAGAAAAAGCCTACCAGGAACTCATTTTTATATTAGGCCACACCCCCTGGTTACCACGGTTTCACACAGAGCTTTTTAAAATAAAAAGTCCAGCAGGAACTTATTTGAATATTAGGCCACCCCCCCTGATGTCACCGTTGTTTCACACAGGGCTTTTTTTTGTAGCAAAAGCCTACCAGGAACTCATTTGCATATTAGGCCACACCCCCTGGTTACCATTGTTTCACAAAGAGCTTTTTAAAAGATAAAGTCCCGCAGGAACTCATTTGCATATTAGACCACATCCCCTGATGTCACCATTGTTTCACACAGGGGTTTTTTTGTAGCAAAAGCCCAGCAGGAACTCATTTGCATATTAGGCCACACCCCTGACACCAAGCCAGCCGGAACAGTGTTCCTGCTTTTAAAAAGCCCCATGATTGTCCCTCTGAGAACTCTTGAAAATAACCAGGCAGTAATGTATAAGAAAGGTTTTCATTGGAACAAAAAGAAAAATAGAATAAACAAGGGGTGCACGCAGCAAACTACATGCTAACTAGTTTTGCCACCTATGTCCATAAGATTGTTTATTGCGCCGCTCCTGATTTTGTAATGCTTGTTTTTATGAGATTATTTTAATTCTGTTTGATTTTACTGTTGCAAGCCACCCTGAGCCCCCTTGTGGGATAGGGCGGGGTATAAATAATAAAAAAAAATCAATTCAATTAAACCAAACGAGGAAAATCAGGAAGGGAAGCATTTTGTAGGGCTGCAGAAGCCCCAAAGTCAATGAGGAAGCAGCTGGCATTTTGGAAAGCGAGAGAGGGACAGACTCACATGCAAGTGGGGTGTGTGGGGGAGGTCCAAGAACACACACACACACACACACAGCTGGGTGACCTATTTATAGGCAGGGGGTGGCCAACAGCCCCATAGCCAGAAATATTTGGGTAGGGGGGCCCAGGGCATAAAAGTTTGGGTGCGGGGGCCATGGGGGCTAGGCTGTTTCTTCCAGCCGCCCAGCCCCAGCTCTCTCTCTCTCAGGGAGAGCAGAGGTGGTGAGAACGGAGCAGCAGGAAGAGTGGGGGTTGCAAGAAAGGGGTCAGGAGAGCAGTGGGAGAGAGGCAGCGGCCAGAACGGGGCCATGGGGAGAGTGGCAGCCACAAGAACGGGGTCGGGAGAGTGGCAGCAGCCAGAACAGCAGAAATGACAGGCGGCAAGAGCGACAGGGTGACATCATATCACAATATTTTCACAGCAGACTTTTTTACAGGGTGGTTTGCCATTGCCTTCCCCAGTCCTCTACACTTTCCCCCCAGCAAGCTGGGTACTCATCTTACCTACCTCAGAAGGATGGAAGGTTGAGTCAACCTTGAACTCAGTTTTTGCCGGGTTTCAACCCAGTTGAACCCAGTTTCCGCCGGGATCAAACTCAGGTCGTGAGCAGAGAGCTTGGACTGCAGTACTGCCGCTTTACCAGTCTGTGCCACGGGGCTCCTAAGATGCTATTGAGCTCGAATCTAACCTGTGTCAAAAGTAAATTCACAGATATCAGCTGGCCTTTCCTTTTGAGAATATTAGAAAGAAGATTTTTGTACTTTGGATGCCCCATAAAGGATGCTTACATATCACTATCAAGGGAAAATATTAGGGAAGATTAGGATTGCCATTATAGGTACTTCTATGCATTGGCATAACAAGAGCATAAGCTCTCAGGCTTGTTAGGGTTGCCAAGTCCAATTCAAGAAATATCTGGGGACTTTGGGGGTGGAGCCAGGAGACTTTAGGGGTGGAGCCAGGAGACATTAGGGGTGCAGCCAAGATCTAGGCTGTGACAAGCATAATTGAACTCCAAAGGGAGTTCTGGCCATCACATTGAAAAGGGATGGCACACCTTTTCAATTCCTTCCTTCCATAGGAAATAATGAAGGGTAGGAGCACCTTCTTTTGGGGCTCATAGAATTGGACCCCCTGGTCCAATCTTTTTGAAACTTGGTGGGTATTTTGGGGAGAGGCACTAGATGCTACGCTGAAAATTTGGTGCCTCTACCCCAAAAAACAGCCCCCTCCCAGAACCCCAGATACCCACGGATCAATTCTCCATGATTTTCTATGGGAATAAATCTCCATAGGGAATAACAGAGTTCCCAGCAGACATTTC
Organism: Heteronotia binoei; assembly: GCF_032191835.1. Classification (NCBI taxonomy): domain Eukaryota; kingdom Metazoa; phylum Chordata; class Lepidosauria; order Squamata; family Gekkonidae; genus Heteronotia; species Heteronotia binoei. The sequence goes on along the minus strand of NC_083224.1, from coordinate 19,369,119 downwards.
CCTCCCCTCCCCCCACTTTCTGACAATCCTGAAGCGGGGGGAGGGCCTCCAAACCAAGGGATTCCTGCCCCCACCTGGGGATTGGCAACCCTGATGCTTGTAGAATCAGGATTTTGCACTCACTGGTACTGTTCAGCATTTGGGGAAATCCTGTGGGAAAACCTTTGTAAACACATAGAGTTGTGTTTGGAAATTAGACCGAAAGACGACGTGGGGTGTGCAGCCATCATGCATAATCCTCACCAGCCTCCTGAGACATCTGCTCTCCCTGGATAGTATCATAAATGGAATGGAATGGAATTCCGTCCCTGGAGACTCTTGTCTCTCCAGGAAATGGATAAAAAAGCCCACGGATTTATAACAAAACACACACGCACCTGAAGCAACACCAAATTCACTAGAACCATGTCCACTTGGCATGTTGAGTTAGCTTGCCACCTTGAGATTTTAACCTCAAGAATTCGGTGATGATTTGATACAACCTTTTTAGCCCCCGGCGTTTTTAATCTTCACCTTACGCATGCTGAAGATGAGGGTCTTAGCACTGGCACGTGGTCTGATGCCAAACCATATTTAAAAAATGAGACTTTTTAGATGATTACAGATCGTTGCAGTTGTGGATGATTTTGGTTGTACGATTTCGATGATTGTACATTGATGGTTTATGTTTTATGTCTTTATGTCGCGAGTTTATTAATTGAATTTTTTTTTAAAAGATCTAATTTAAATGAAAAAGATATTGGATTTATATCCCGCCCTCCACTCCGAAGAGTCTCAGAGCGGCTCACAATCTCCTTTACCTTCCTCTCCCAAAACAGACACCCTGTGAGGTGGGTGGGGCTGGAGAGGGCTCTCCCAGCAGCTGCCGTTTCAAGGACAGAGTCTCAGAACGGCCTACAATCTCCTTTCCCTTCCTCCCCAACAAAAGACACCCTGTGAGGAGGGTGGGGCTGAGAGGGCTCTCAAAGCAGCTTCCCTTTCAAGGACAGAGAGCGGCCTACAATCTCCTTTACCTTCCTCCCCCACAACAGACACTCTGTGAGGTGGGTGGGGCTGAGAGAGCTCTCACAGCAGCTGCCCTTTCAAGGACAGAGAGCGGCCTACAATCTCCTTTACCTTCCTTCCCCACAATAGACACCCTTTGAGGTGGTTGGGGTGAAAGAACTCTCACAGCAGCTGCCCTTTCAAGGACAATTACAAGAGCTATGGCTGACCCAAGGCCATGCTAGCAGGTGCAAGTGGAGGAGTGGGGAATCCAACCCAGTTCTCCCAGATAAGAGTCCGCACACTTCACCACTACACCAAACTGAAGTGAGCGCCTCTCCTAGCAGAAAGCAGATGGGTGCCTACATGCAGGGCTTTTTTGTTTTGTTTTGTAGCAGGAGCTCCTTTGCATCTTAGGCCACACCTCCCTGATGTAGCCAATCCTCCTGGAGCTTACAGGACTCTTAGTACCGGGTCTAAATACAATATGGCTTCAATGCTGTCTTCTTCAAAGAGACCCCAGACTTCCTCACTGTTGTGAGACGTAAGGCATACATTTCTTTGAATGCTAATGCATTAATATAACAAAGATAGTCCTGATTGCATCCTGATTTTTAATCCATTTTTTTATAACTGATATACAGACACACTCCTGCATTTTAGTTTTTAAAAAATGTGATACTCTTTAGACAGATGCGGCTCCAATCACCCCCAAAATGGCTCTTCAGCAGTTTTGTGTATGTGTGTGTGTGTGTGTGCTTGATTCTTCAACAGCAGACAGGGCCAAAGGGGAGAACCAATGGTGTATGTACAACATGCTGTCCAAAAAATTAAGAAACTAAAAAATGGAAAAAATTGCTTATGCATCCTTTTGGGATGAAGGAAAGGAAAAAGGAAAGGTCCCCTGTGCAAGCAACAGTCGTTTCCAACTCTGGTGACATTGCTTACACAACCTCGGAAGGATGGAAGGCTGAGTCAACCTCAAGCCGGCTATCTGAAAACCCAGCTTCCACCGGAGATCGAACTCAGGTCGTGAGCAAAGCTTAGGACTGCAGTACTGCAGCTTTAACACTCTGCACCACGGGACCAGGTATAAAATCCAGGTAGAAACTCAGATGGAAGGAATTTCAGACGTGTTCGTTATTGCATTCGCAAGCAAATAATTAACAAGTGCAATAGTGCTAAGAAGCCTGAAACACTTATTCCCAAACTGTGGGTTTTCCCTCATTGTCATTTTACTTGCTGGTAAGTTAGAGCCCCGTGGCGCAGAGTGGTAAAGCTACAGTACTGCAGTCCAAGCTCTGCTCAGTCACGACCTGAGTTCGATCCCGACGGAAGCTGGGTTCAGGTAGCAGGCTCGAGGTTGACTCAGCCTTCCAAGGCAATGGCAAACCACCCTGTAAAAAGTCTGCCATAAAAACAATGTGAAAGCATTTGGAAACAACTGGTTGCTTTGCATAGGGAATTACCTTTACCCTTTAAAGTTCCTGTTTCTTCGCGGGATGGGGGTGGGGTCTTCTGTCTCACATGTGGTTTGCTCCCTCTAGTGGTCGACTTGATACTGCCCAGCTTTTTCTCCAGCTTACATCTCTGCAGCTTTAACTGCAGGTTTTTAACATTGAGGGGGGAAAGTTGTGCGATATCGAATTGGCCACTAGAGGGAGCAAAAACAGATGCAGAACAGAAACCTCGCCACGCCCCCCAGTGAAACAGGAACTTAACCAGCGAGTAGATGCGAATGCAGACAGGTCCTGTGTCTGCTAGTGTGGAGACATCTGGTGTAAAGCAGGAGGCTGCCCTTTGCACCTCTGCATGTTCCTTTGGTCCAGCCTCTGCCAGGGTCAGCTCATTCTGCCATGTCCCTGTGTGGGATGTCACCTCAGCACTCTCCATGCACAAAGGAGGCAGCCTGCCAAATTTCTTCATGTCGCTCTTCTGGGCTTGGCTCCATTCATTCAAGAGGAATGTTTAAAATAGTGATATGCAAGAGGAAGGCTTTGGTAAAAGAAAACTATCACTGTAAAGAAGAAGAAGAAGACTGCAAATTTATACCCCGCCCTTCTCTCTGAATCAGAGACTCAGAGTGCCTTGCAATCTGCTATATATTCTCCCCCCCCCCCACCAAAACAGACACCCTGTGAGGTAGGTGGGGTTGAGAGGACTCTCCCAGCAGCTGCCCTTTAAAGGACAACGCCTGTGATAGCTATGGCTGACCCAAGGCCATTCCAGCAACTGCAAGTGGAGGAGTGGGGAATCAAACCTGGTTTTCCCAGATAAGAGTCCACACAATTAAGCACTACACCAAACTGGGGTAGACAAACTTGCTTAACGTAAGAGCCACATAAAATAAATGTCAGATGTTTGAGAGCCACAAGACATGAATGTCAGATATTTGAGAGCCACAAGGAAGGAAGGAAGGAAGGAAGGAAGGAAGGAAGGAAGGAAGGAAGGAAGGAAGGAAGGAAGGAAGGAAGGAAGGAAGGAAGGTTGGTTAGATGGGGAGGGGGAAGGAGGGGAAAGGGGAAAGAAAGCAACTTTAACTTTAAATGCATTCTCCAAGCTGCTGGCTGGCTTGACTTGAAGAGGTTACTTAAAGAGACAAATGCCTTCTCCAAGCTGGCCAATGGGGTTGTGGGGGCTTTTAAGAGCCACATGTGGCTCCTGAGCCACAGTTTGGCCACCCTTGCTCTAAAGGTTCACCTTTATGAGGCGTGAGCTGTGAACTGAGTCTGAGATTCCCCCAAACTCAGCCCACAGTCACTCGTACCATCAGAGGACTCATCTTAAAAAAGTGCCTTGATGCTCAGTGTGCAAAGTGCAGGGCTCCAAAGCAACACTGAGTTAATTTAATTCATTTATATCCTGCCTTTGTCCTCAGTTTTCACTCTTGAAAGCTTAGATCCAAAAATCTTGTGGGTCTCTCAGGTGCAGACCAGCACAGTCACCTTCTGAAACTCTTTTCAGGGGGCGAGAGAGTGAAGTGCACCTCCACCTGTAGTTCACAAAGGGTAGGCTTCAGCTGCCAGCTCTATGGTGTGGGTACTTACCTTCAAAGCCCTATACAGCCAGGGGCCATCATATTTTTGGGACCGCCTCTCCCTGTATGAGCCCCGGAGGTCCTTACGATCAGCGACCCAACAACTTTTGGTAATATTCGAGCCCAGAGACGTCCATCTGGCATCGAAGAGCGCCAGGGCCTTTTCAGCTCTGGCCCCTGCCTGGTGGAATGAGCTCCCCCTGGAGATCTGGGCCCTGCGGGATCTGCTTCAGTTCCGCAGGACCTGTAAAACAAAGCTCTCTCGCCAGGCTTTCAGCTGAGGCAGTGGACGTCACTTGTTACCAGCCTTTCCCCTTCATTCCATCCCAGTGCTGTAAGATCTACTGGACCTGGACAATAGGCCATGGCTGTGAGGCAGAACCTGCCATTTTAGTCTATTGTCATTCTGTAATTAAGAGAGAGAAATAAATACATACATACATACAAACATATCTTGGTAGATAACTCACTGAAAATGTCAAGACAGTGTGCGTTTGCAATAAAAAAGGCCAGCGCCATGCTGGGAATTATTAGGAAGGGAATTGAAAACAAATCAGCCAGTATCATAATGCCCCTGTATAAATCGATGGTGCGGTCTCATTTGGAGTACTGTGTGCAGTTCTGGTCGCCGCACCTCAAAAAGGATATTATAGCATTGGAGAAAGTCCAGAGAAGGGCAACTAGAATGATTAAAGGGCTGGAGCACTTTCCCTATGAAGAAAGGTTGAAACGCTTGGGGCTCTTTAGCTTGGAGAAACGTCGACTGCGGGGTGACATGATAGAGGTTTACAAGATAATGCATGAGATGGAGAAAGTAGAGAAAGAAGTACTTTTCTCCCTTTCTCACAATACAAGAACTCGTGGGCATTCGATGAAATTGCTGAGCAGACAGGTTAAAACGGATAAAAGGAAGTACTTCTTCACCCAAAGGGTGATTAACATGTGGAATTCACTGCCACAGGAGGTGGTGGCAGCCACAAGCATAGCCACCTTCAAGAGGGGTTTAGATAAAAATATGGAGCAGAGGTCCATCGGTGGCTATTAGCCACAGTGTGTGTGTATATATAAAAATTTTTTTGCCACTGTGTGACACAGAGTGTTGGACTGGATGGGCCATTGGCCTGATCCAACATGGCTTCTCTTATGTTCATACATACATGCATAAGGCAGAGACTAGGTTGGAAAAAATGAGCAAAACCCCCTCTATTCACAACTCCGGCTCTTCCAGCCCTGACATTATTGAGCGAGGTGCATTTCTGAATCCAGTCAACATCAAAGCAGCTGGGAGAACAAACGGAAGAACAAAATGGGAAATGAAAGGAAAATCACGCTTCAGTTCTGTAAGAGCTAAAACAAAATAGGAACCCAACAGCCATGGAGAAAAGTCTCTCGCAAGCTTTGCTGTTTGATCTAGACTTCTGCTTTGTTTTCGCAAACCGTCTCTGAGGAGCTCCCCAGGTGGAATTGGACTCACCTCTCATTTTTGTACTGGAAATTCAAACTGTTGAAAATTCAGTGTAGTTATAGCAGGGGTGGCCATGCTGCGGCTCAGGAGCCACATGTGGCTCTTTCACACATATTGTGTGGCTCTTGAAGCCCCCACCACCCCATTGGCCAGCTTGCAGAAGGCATTTGTCTCTTGATATCACTTCTCCAAGCCAACCCAGCAGGTGGCTTGGATAATGTATTTAAAGTTGCTTTCTTTCCCTTTCTCCCTTCCTTTCTCCCTCCCTCCCTCCCTTCCTTTCTCTCTCCCTCCCTCCCTCCCTCCCTCCCTCCCTCCCTTCCTTCCTTCCTTCCTTCCTTCCTCCCTTCCTTCCTTCCTTCCTTCCTTCCTTCCCTTCCTCCCTCATCTTCATTCTCCCTCCCCTTCTCCCTTCCTTCCTTCCCTCCCTCCTTCCTTCCAAGGTTGGTAAAATGAGTACCCTCATCTTCATTCTGAGCAAGAAGGTGGTATCAGTCCAGGAAGTGTGACCTTCGCTGTCCTGTCTTTAGCTCTGTTCTCAGCCTCCATCTGGGGCGCTCTAAGAGTGTGGTGATACTGGTGGGCTGGAAATTGAGGTTCACCTGTTGAATCACGGCTGGAGGGTGCAGGTGACAAGCCTGTGGCTCATTTTCCTGCCAGTTAGCTTCTATTAACTCAAGACTGGCTACATGGGGCTCCTCTTCTCCTGTGGAGTTTTTTTTGCTACACTGAGCCTCAGCTTTGACTCATGACACAAGCATGATATAGCCTATCACATCTGTTCTTGGAAGCTAAGTGTGGCTGATAGTTGGCTGGACTGCATGGCAGAGCTCGATCTTATCAGATCATGGAAGTTTAGCAGCACTGAGACTTGGATGGGAGACCACCAAGGAAGAAGACTGTGCAGAGGAAGGCAATGACAAACCACCTCTGCTTCTTGCTTTCCTTGAAAACCCATTGCTGGGTTCTCCATAAGTCGTTTGCAACTATAGATGTTGGAAATGTAAATGTCATGAAGGATCTTTCTACCATATGGGGTGGACCTGTGAAAAGGCGAAACAATTTTGGCAAATGATTAAGCAGGAGATTTCGAAAGTATTGGGATATAATATTAAGAAGGCACCAGATACTTTCCTGTTGGGATTACAAACGGAAAAATTCCAAAAGAAAGGCAGGACAATAATTTGGTATATGCTTTCAGCTGCATGGACTTTATACGCGCAAATGTGGAAACAAGTTAAAATACCAGAAGTATGGGAATGGACTTTGAAAGTTATGTATCGGAGTGAAATGGACAAACTTACAAGAATCTTAAAAGAAAAAGATTCAGAGAGCTTTCAAAATGACTGGAGAAAATTTCAAAAGTATATTGAAAAACAATGGAATGTGAAAGGACATCTGGTGATCTTTGACAATGGTTAACTTTTAAAGAAACAATATATGGATTACAGTTATTGGACTATTGGATTAATGGATAATAATGGTTTTTGTTTTTTGTATTTTTTTCTTTTTTTTACTTCCTAATGATTAAGAAGAAACAATATGATGATGGACTATTATTATAACTTTTGGGTTTTTTGGAAAAAAGATTCTTTAATAGATAGAGTTTATTACCTTATAACAAATAAGATTAAATAACAATATGGGGACGCTTATTAAGAGGTAGGCACTGCTGGGGGTCACAAAAGGGGAGGGGTGGGGTGGTGAAAAAGTTATATATGTGTACTAGCATTTAATGATAAATGTTGATATGTGGATACAGTATATTACAGTATAATAAAACTGTTTTTAGACATAAGTCGTTTGCAACTCAAAGGCACCTCTCTCTCACACACATGCACAGAGCAATGCCAGAAAGAATGATACAGAGTGTTGGACTGGATGGGCCATTGGCCTGATCCAACATGGCTTCTCTTGTGTTCTTACGTGACACAGAGTGTTGGACTGGATGGGCCATTGGCCTGATCCAACAGGGCTTCTCTTGTGTTCTTATGTGACACAGAGTGTTGGACTGGATGGGCCATTGGCCTGATCCAACATGGCTTCTCTTATGTTCTTATGTGACACAGAGTGTTGGACTGGATGGGCCATTGGCCTGATCCAACATGGCTTCTCTTGTGTTCTTACGTGACACAGAGTGTTGGACTGGATGGGCCATTGGCCTGATCCAACAGGGCTTCTCTTGTGTTCTTATGTGACACAGAGTGTTGGACTGGATGGGCCATTGGCCTGATCCAACATGGCTTCTCTTATGTTCTTATGTGACACAGAGTGTTGGACTGGATGGGCCATTGGCCTGATCCAACATGGCTTCTCTTGTGTTCTTACGTGACACAGAGTGTTGGACTGGATGGGCCATTGGCCTGATCCAACAGGGCTTCTCTTGTGTTCTTATGTGACACAGAGTGTTGGACTGGATGGGCCATTGGCCTGATCCAACAGGGCTTCTCTTGTGTTCTTATGTGACACAGAGTGTTGGACTGGATGGGCCATTGGCCTGATCCAACAGGGCTTCTCTTATGTTCTTATGTTCTAAAGGGGGGGACAGAACTGTGGTGACTTCACCCTCAATAAGGGTAACTTAGACTGTCCTAATGAATGCAGATACAGAAGATCCAAGAAGGCAATCTTCCATGTGGATAAAAGGACTGTGTAGAAGCCTAAAGTGCTCAGTACCAGCTGGCTCTTGTTAGAGGTCAGAAGCTACGCAGGGTGGGCCCATGGTCAATTCTTGGATGGGAGACCACCAAGAAAGTCCAGGGTCACTATGCAGAGGAAAAGAATGGCAAATGTCCTCTGCTCATCGCATGCCTTGAAAACCCCATGAAGGGTTGCTGTAAGTGACTTGATAGTGTTATCGGACCACAAAGCAACTGGATCAGCATGGGTTCTCTCAAGGACTATCATACTTGTGTTCTTTTTGTTGTTGTTCAGTTGCACAGTCGAGTCTGACTCTTTGCGACCCCATGGACAAAGTCACGCCAGGCCCTACTGTCTTCCACCATCCTCCGAAGTCTGCTCAAATTCGTGTTAGTTACATCAGTAATGCTGTCCAGTCATCTCATCTTTTGCCGTCCCCTTCTTTTTTTGCTTTCTCTCTTTCCTAGCATCAGGAACTTGTCCAGGGAGTACTCCCTTCTCATTGGGTGGCCAAAGTATTTGAGCTTCAGCTTCAGCATCTGACCTTCCAGTGACCAGACCTTAGGACTGACTGATTTGATCTTATTGCAGTCCAAGGGTCTCTCAAGAGTCTTCTCCAGCTCCACAGCTCGAAAGCATCTATTCCGTGCTCAGCCTTCCTTGTGGTTCAGCTCTCACAGCTGTACATCACCATTCTGTTCTTTAGGTGATAATATTAGGATATTTAATGAAATCCTGTGAACGTTTCGTCTCATCTAAGATCCGTTTGTCACAGTTTCTGGTTTGTTGCGCCTCAGTGTGAGTTCTTCAGGTTGCAGTCCGATAAAGCTGCTGACGGAGAAAAGTTGCTGTGACAAATTGTCCCGTTTTGTGTCGATGAACGTATTTATTTAGCTGAAAACCCCAACCACCTTCCCGGAGCCTTATCTCCGAGGGCTTATCTTTGCCGGCACCTCATTACTTCAGATTTCTGTCCTCCTTTGCATCCCAATGAGGTGGGGACCATGTAATGCCCTGTGACATCGAAAGCCGTTGCCGTGGGGATAGCTCAGGATGTCCTCGAAAGGTTTCTCAGAAGACCAAAGAGAGATGATTTTAATCCCAAGTGATGGAGAAGGTTGATAGTGAGAAGCATATTTGCATTGATCCGAGGACTGACTGTTAAATTAACACCACGGTGGGTGATATTCAGTATTCTCAAGCTCCAGGCAGGGCCTGGGGATCTCCCACTTTTACGTCTGACTTTCAGATGATAGAAGAAGAAGAAGAAGAAGAAGAAGAAGAAGAAGAAGAAGAAGAAGAAGAAGAAGAAGAAGAAGAAGAAGCCTTGAGCCCATTATGGAGAGGGAGGGATACACTTCTAATAAGATAAAAATAAAAGAAGAAGAGGAGGAGGAAGAGGAGAAAATGGAGGAGATTGGATTTATACTCCACTCTTCACTTGGAGTCTCAAAGCAGTATACAATCTCCTTTCCCTTTCCCTCCCCACTACACCAAACTGGAGATCAGATCTCTTGGAGAAAGTGGCTGCTTTGGAGGGTAGACTCTATGGCCTCGTACCTGGCTGAGGTCCCTCGCCTCCTCAAACCCTGCCCTCTCTAGGATGCATTCCCCATATTTCCAGGTATTTCCCAACCCAGAGCTGGGAACCCTATATTAGGAGCGGAGACAGCTGGCTTAAGCATGGTTAACACTGGACAAAGTTAGGGTTGCCAGAAAGGAGAGTAGGGGGTGGGGATATGGTGGGGAGGCGGTGTTTCCAGAGCGGTGACATCACTTCCGGGGAAAACCCAGAAGTCACAGCAAGTGTGTACGTGTGTGTAAAGTGCAGTCAATTTGCGGCTGACTTACAACGATGTCAGCAAGGGGCTTGCAAGGCCAGCGAGAAGCAGACGTGAGTACCTTCCTCTGCAGAGTCTTCCTTGGTGGTCTCCCTTCCGTGGACCGACCCTGCTTAGCTTCTGAGATCTGACTAGATCAGACCATGCCATGTCCTTTTCCTTCCCCACAGTGAGTAGATCTAGGAATTGTCAGAAACTCTATGATACCATAGCCAGCCCTAGGCAAAGGGATGGCCGTAAGTTCAAACAGATTTTGGAAGGTGTTGAGGAAATTCAGGGGGAAGAGGTTCATCAATGGCAACAGAAGAAGGAGGATACTGCAGATCTATACCCTGCCCTTCTCTCTGAATCAGAGACACAGAGCGGCTTGCAATCTCCTATATCTTCTCCCCCCACAACAGACACTCTGTGAGGTGGGTGGGGCTGAGAGGGCTCTTACAGCAGCTGCCCTTTCAAGGACAACTCCTAGGAGAGCTATGGCTCACACAAGGCCATTCCGGCAGGTGTGTGTGGAGGAGTGGGGAATCAAAGCCGGTTCTCCCAGATAAGAGTCCGTGTGCTTAACCGCTACACCAAACAGCCACGGTGACTAAATGGATCCTCCATTTTCAAAGTACAGAAATTCAAGGGGTGAGAGGGATTATAGGAGGGGATTGAAGGGGGATTGAAAGTGCCTATCCAGAAGAGGCCTCGGGTCCTAGGAGGAGGGCAAGATGACCAGCATCTTGAGGGTGCAATTTGGATCCAGGAAAAATACACAGAGACTAAGCCTTGAATGCTATTTTATATAGACAGGAAATGCGCCCTGAGGCAAGGTGATATGACTGCCCCTTGGAACAATGCGGCGAAGGGATTAGCTGGGAGTAAAAGAATATGTTGGGAAATGCTGGATCAGGCTCCCAGGAAAAAGACAAAGATGTCATAGTTGCATCGGTATATGGAGGGGTTTCCAGGTATAAACAGGAGCTGGAGAGGTATAAACAGGTTTCCAGGTATAAACAGGAGAGCCAGTTTGGTGTAGTGGTTAAGTGCGCGGACTCTTATCTCGGAGAACCGGGTTTGATTCCCCACTCCTCCACCTACACCTGCTGGAATGGCCTTGGGTCAGCCATAGCTCTGGCAGAGGTTGTCCTTGAAAGGGCAGCTGCTGTGAGAGCCCTCTCCAGCCCCACCCACCTCACAGGGTTGTAGGGGAGGAAGGGAAAAGAGATTGTGAGCCGCTCTGAGACTCTTCGGAGTGGAGGGCGGGATATAAATCTACTATCTTCTTCTTCTTCTTCTTCTTCTTCTTCTTCTTCTTCTTCTTCTTCTTCTTCTTCTTCTTCTTCTTCTTCTTCTTCTTTTTCATGTTTCTGTTGGAACTCAGCAAGGAATGTGACAAAGAAGACTGCAGATTTATACCCCGCCCTTCTCTCTGTATCAGAATCTCAGAGCCGTTTACAATCTCCTTTATCTTCTTCCCCCACAACTGTTACCCTGTGAGGTGGATGTTGAGAGGGCTCTCCCAGAAGCTGCCCTTTTAAGGACAATTCTGGGAGAGCTATGGCTGACCCAAGACCATTCCAGCAGGTGCAAGTGGAGGAGTGGGGAATCAAACCCAGTTCTCCCAGATAAGAGTCCGCACACTTAACCACTACACCAAACTGGCTCTCTGGTGAGAGCTTAAGATCCACTGATGACCCCTGATTGTTGAAGTGAAAAGGCGACTCATTTGTGGTATCTTCTTACTTCAGCCATTGATTAAGTTGAGAGGATTAGGAAGGGAGGAACAAGGTGTTCGGGGGTTGTGGTAAAGACAGCCAGTTTGGTGTAGTGGTTAAGCGTGCGGACTCTTATCTGGGAGAACCAGGTTTGACTCCCCACTCCTCCACTTACAGCTGCTGGAATGGTCTTGGGTCAGCCATAACTCTCGCAAGAGTTGTCCTTGAAAGGGCAACTGTTGTGAGAGCTCTCTCAGCCCAACCCACCTCACAGGGTGTCTGTTGTGGGGGGAGAAGATATAGGAAATTGTAAGCTGCTCTGAGTCTCTGATTCAGAGAGAAGGGTGGGGTAAAGGTAAGGTAGTCCCCTGTGCAAGCACCAGTTGTTTCCAAGTCTGGGGTGACGTTGCTTTCACAACATTTTCACAGCAGACTTTTTACGGGGTGGTTTGCCATTGCCTTCCCCAGTCATCTATCTTCTCCTCCTCCTCCTCCTCCTCTTCCTCCTCCTCCTCCTCTAACTCCTTCTCCTCCTCCTTCTCCTCCTCCTCTCCCTTCTTCTCCTCTTTCTCCTCCTTCTCCTCTTCCTCCTCCTCCTCCTCTAACTCCTCCTCCTTCTCCTCCTCTCCCTTCTCCTCCTCCTCCTCCTCCTCTTTCTCCTTCTCCTCCTCCTTCTCCTTCTACTCCTCCTCTTCCTTCTTCTCCTCCTTCTCCTCTTCCTCCTCGTGCACTGAACACATACTTATGCAGCTGCCTTATATTGAACCAGATCATTTGTCCATCAAGGTCAATATTGCCTACTCAGACTGGCAGCAGCATTCTAGGGTCTCAGAAAGAGGTCTTTCGCACCACTGAAATGGATGCATGTAATGTGTGAAAGAGGCTTCTGGGCAATAGGATGCTGGACTGGATGGGACCATGGGTCTGATCCAGTGTGATTGCTCTTCTTTTTATATGCTCATGCATAAGAAAGAGGTGAGAATAACTAGGTGAGAAAGCTCCAAGGTGGTAGAATGGATCGTGCCACTTGGGACTTCATGTGGTGGGTTCCAGCTTTGAATAATCCTTGGGGGGAGATTTATTTAAAAATTCTCTTTCATGTTTGCTTGCTGACCTGGTTTTCTGTCTTCAGGGAGCATCTGTGATAGGAAAACATCGAAATGTCATGTTCTGTGATCACCCATCTGCAGCCAGGTGTTGTTCTACCATCTCATTGTAATTCATCCCCTCGCATGTGTCCACGGGGTAAACAAGTCCTGCTGTGTAAGTAGGGGGCCATGACAGTAGTAGCAGTGATAGCTATCATGATGGCTGTGATTAGACTGAAAAATGGGATAAAAGTATTGCAGGTAGAGAGATGTTGTATTGATAGATTCCCCCTGTTGATAATCTCTAGCATTAGTGTTCATTGAGCCTCCAGATAGAGATCAAAAGACAGATAGCTCGTTAGCTAGCTAGCTAGACAGACAGACAGATAGAGAAACAGATGGACAGACGGACGGACAGACAGAGAGAGAGAGAGAGAGAGACGGACGGACGGACGGACGGACAGACAGACAGACAGACAGACTGACAGACAGACAGACAGACAGACAGACAGACAGACAGACAGACAGACAGACAGACAGACAGACAGATAGATAGATAGATAGATAGATAGATAGATAGATAGATAGATAGATAGATAGATAGATAGATGATGGATGGATGGATAGATGATAGACAGATTGATAGCCCTCACTGATAATCTCCAGTATTAGCGTTCACCAAGGTTCCAGATAGACATTCACTACTTGCCATGGTGCACATAGTGGGTTAAGTGGGGGAGGACACTGACTGGGACTCTGTTGGCCTTCCCAGATTGCTCAGAGTCTCCTCCCTGCCTGGCTCCCACTCAGCTAGGCACAATGCTAGACTTCACTCCAGCTGGAAAAAAACTGTGGGTGGAAAGTGATAAGTCACAATGTCACTTCCAGTTGTATATGGAAGTAACATGGGGGGGGGGGAAAGGGGGCTCCTTAAGTTTAAGCAAAACTGTAATAGGAAAAACGTCAGGGTGAAACTATACTATCAAAACATTTATATGCGATAGGAAAATCCTTTTGGCCTCTTCTGAGTAGACTCTACTTCTAAATAATCTAAGATGAACCATATAAAGGCACAAAGGCACTGTACACAAAGGCACTGTAATATTCCAAAGCTTCTACCTTTAAACAGACTGCAATATGAAACACAAGAGTGCACGCAGTCAACTGTCTCTCTCTCTCTCTCGGCTTGACTTCGCGAACGAAGATTTAAGAAGGGTGCAGTAGTCCACGTCTGCTGCAGGCTCGCTGGTGGCTGACAAGACCAATGCGGGACAGGCAGATCCGGCCACAGTGGCTGCAGTCAACTGTGCTACTTAAGGAACAGTGCAATGGTTGGCAACCAGCAGATCAGACCTGGACAGCTCCTGAAATTGATTTTAGGGATGCTGACTCCGGGATGGGAAATTCCTGAAGATAGAGGTAGAGCCTTGGAAGGTCAGGGTTTGAGGAGGGGCAGGTATAATGCCACAAAGTCTGATCTGGGAGAACCAGGTTTGATTCCCCACTCCTCCACTTGCACCTGCTGGAATGGCCTTGGGTTAGCCATAGCTCTCTCAGAAGTTGTCCTTGAAAGGTCCACCCACCTCACAGGGTGTCTGTTGTGGTGGTGGTGTGGGGAAGGTAAAGGAGATTGTGACTGCTCTGAGATTTGGAAAGGAGGGCGGGATATAAATCCAATATCATCATCATCATCGGTTAATATAGTAGAATTTTTCCCAGTCATAGAAGCACGATGCTGAATGCAATAAATAAATCTCCCAATAAGTATATTTATATTGCAAAAAGGAAAAAAAAAGCTTACATTTAGTCAAGTAGATCCTGTTCATATTCAAGTTGCAGTCAAAAGGAGAGAAATAAGCCTAATCGAAAGGTTATTTTCCATATCACAAATGACCAGCTTGTCCAGCATCACAGGTATGGGAGTATGAGGGCCTTGATTCTGCAGGAGAGAACAGCAAAGACATGTGTCTCCGTGGAAGGCCATGTGACGAGGAATGAGAGGACAAAGGAGGAGAGAGAGATCAGAGGACAATACCCAGGACAACTATACACAGAGTGGTGTGGTGCCCCCCAGTGTCCAGGCATGCTGGGTCACTCACTCCAACAAGTATACCCCACTCATGTCCCTCGCCTCACCAAACCTGCCTTCCCCAGGTTGTATCCCCAAATCCCCAGGTATTTCTCAACCTGGAGCTGGCAAATCTAGCCTGAAGGACTCATAAAAACAACAACAAAAGATGTAGCCAAATTCTGCAAAAGAGGAAGGAAGGAAGGAAGGAAGGAAGGAAGGAAGGAAGGAAGGAAGGAAGGAAGGAAGGAAGGAAGGAAGGAAGGAAGGAAGGAAGGAAGGAAGGAAGGAAGGAAGGAAGGAGGGAGAAGAAGAAGAAGAAGAAGAAGAAGAAGAAGAAGAAGAAGAAGAAGAAGAAGAAGAAGAAGAAGAAGAAGAAGAAGAAGAAGAAGAAGAAGAAGAAGAGGGAAATGAGATCCTTGACTCCTAGCATTTCAGGCTCTGCTCCAAAGCTGTAATGTCTCACAGCATCAGTGTAATAGAAAGTCAAAGCAGAATGGTTTGGGGCTGGTTTTATGCCTTCTGTACACACACTCACACTTCTCTCTGGGTGTGCATGTTAATTTTTCATAAATTCAAAATGCAGGCGAGGTTTTCTATTTCAGCACCGAGCTCCAGTGACGGCAGCTGCTATAGATGTATGGTTGCATGCCTTCCAACACTTTGCAAACACAATCTGGGACACGTTATGTCTTGCAACACCTGAATTCACACATCAAGGGTCAGGGCGCAAGCACCCTTCCTCCACACTTTGTCCTTACAAATTGCTTCAAACTCTGCCTGCCATACACTGTTTACAGTTGCTCAGAAAGCTTTTTCTTCCTCCTCTTCTTCTTCCTCCTCTTCCTCCTCCTTTTCTTTTTCCTCTTCTCTTCTTCCTCCTCCTCTTCTTCTTCCTCTTCTTCTTCTCCCGCCTCTTCTTATTTTCCTCTTCCTCCTTGTGATGGAACCGGCCCGATTCTGCCTTCAGACCCGGTCCCGTCAGCTCCCTATTGAGTCGCCAACTTCTGGAGGGAGCTATTTCTCCTCCTGCCCCTTGGGCTCGCTGCCACCACCTGCTCAGTCTAGGGGTTCAGATTGAGAGGAACAGGACTCCCAATCCTCCTCTCCTGCTTGGAGGCCAGGCCTCAAGGTCCTCTGCCACCCTGCACTTGGGTTTCACAGAGACCTCAGCACTTCTTTGGGGCACCCCTGGAGGATTGGCACCTTATCCAACTGCATGCCTTCCCCCTTCCCCGGGGCCCCCTTCTCAACACAGCGTGGTCTGAGCGGTCGGGGATCTATGTGGTACAGAGATGGACTGCCAGCATTCACAACAGAAAAAATATTTATTTACAAGAGAAAAAGAAAGGGAAAGAAAAACAAAACAAAAACAGTTGCATTTAAAAAGTTAGCACAGCACAGCACCCGTACAGCAAACAGCCTGACAAACAAAATGTGGTTTTAAACGCGTCCTGCTGTCCCTGATCTAAACATGCCCTGCCCTTTTGGATGACTTACTTTGTCTTACTGCCTGGAGGCCTCATTTTCTTTTGAATAGGCCGCATGCACAGGCAGGAGCTCCCACACTGGCAACCTCTTCCTTCGAGCTGCAGCTGAGAACTGAAAACTCTTCCTCCTAACTCACATGCAGAGAACAAAAGAACTTCCTGTCTCTCTAGGAGACTTTCCCCCTAGCGTTGTTGGTTTGGCTCTGGAAGGAGAGGGGGGAGTGAGGGGAAGGCTAGGCCCAAGCCTGCTTGGCAGTTTAGTGATCCCTCCCAATGAAGCACCAACATTGACTAAGATGGCGTTTCTCCACACTCCTCTTCTTCCTCTCCTCCTTTTCTATCAAGTCGCAGCTGACTTACGATGACCCAGTATGGTTTCCAAGGCGAGAGATGTTCAAAGGTGCTTTGCCATTGCCTGCTGTTGTGTCATGACCCCGGATTCCTTGTTGGTCTCCCATCCGAATACTAACCAAGGTCAGCCCAAGCAAGGTCAACCTGGTTAGTATTTGGTTGGGAGACCAACAAGGAAGTCCAGGGTTGCTGCACAGAATAAAACAATGGCAAAGTGGACATTTTGAAGAAGCTCCTCACCTTCCACACATTTTGTTAGTCTTGAAGGTGCTCTTTTCTACTGCTACAGGCAGACTAACCTGGCTGCCCATCTTGATCATAGAATCATAGAGTTGGAGGGGACCTCCAGGGTCATCTAGTCCAACCCCCTGCACAATGCAGGAACCTCACTGTGACGGAAAGCTAGGGGTTAAGCAGAAACTGAAGACGCACAAGACCTGTGTCAGGTGACCTGAGGGTGGGGGCAAAGTGCTCGGAGCTCTCAGGGAGGGAGAGTGGTTGAGTGACAGAAACTGCTGAGGCAGTCATTCAGTCAGTTGGTGTCTGACAGAGTTGGTGCCTGTCAGAAGTCTGTCAGAGTTGGAGCCTGACAGAGACGGAGTGGGTCAGTTCGTGCCTGAAAGAGGCTCAGAGGGCAGCTGATTCTTTGACGGAGCTTGGGACAGTGGCGGGAAAGTCTTCAAGAGAAGACAAGCTGACTGCAAGCTTGAAAATAACCAGCTAAGAGGGCCGTGTGTGGGACAAGTGTGAGTCAGTCAAGACCGAAATGGTCACAGACACCTATAGACATCTCTGAAGATCTAGTGAGGTGGTTGAGGGAGCGGATGTGGGTCTGAGACACCAGAAGGGCTAGGAGTAGTGGCTCCAGTCGAGGGGTGAGACTTGGCACATCATTCCTAAGAGGCCAGACCTTGCTAGAGGTAGAGAATGTGTTATATAGAAACTGTGAACTGTGAAGCTGAGAGACTCAAGAAAGGAAAAGCTATTGTAAAGCCTGAAACAACTGAGCAACGTGTTAGCCCATGTAAATATCTCCCATATCCCCAAGTTAAAGACTTTGTGTTATAATCTGTGGTTTGAGTTAAAGTTCTCGAGAGCCTATATTTTTGGGAAAAACTAACTAAGCTGCTGTGGTCCCCTACAAAGTGAATTATATTTCCATTAGATAACAAAGTAAAATACCCCAAAGAGACTGAGTTAAAGAGATCCAGTGAGTCCTGTTAGGGAAACTGCTCTCAAAAGAACTTGGGGAATTAGATTAAGAGACAGTTGTCCCAATAGGAATCTTTGTTATCTGTGTATACCAGGCTTAACCGATCAGAGAGTCAATGCTCAATAAAGGACTCTAATTTAATAAAATCAATTGTAATTTATTTGATATAATAGTTCTTTCACACAAGGTAAAATACAAAACATTCACACATTCATACAGGTCTAGGAAAAATAGAGAGATCGATAGGGGAACATAAAAGGATGGACATACAGGGTAATACTACCTCTCGCAGACTCCAAAGAAGGCTTCGATGGCGACAAATGAGGGAATGGGGGATGGACCCGAAACTGATCAGGATTCGGGGATGGATCTATACAGCGGGGTAAGGGGGTTGCTGCATAGAGAGCACACCTGTGGGTAGCTAGTCCACAGGTTATATAGGGTTACCTTAGTCCTGAGGGAATGGGAGGTAACTGGGAGTGTTAATGGGCGGGTCTGCTGATGACCAAGAAGGCTGGACATCGGCTAGACCAATGGCGAGTCCATGGCGACACCTGATTGGGTGCATGCTTCAACCAATGAACATCACCTTCATCCTGGGCATCCTGGAAACTTCCAAGTTGCGGCAGGGCTTGGGGCGGCTCCGGTGATATCAGTATGTAGATAGCTGGGTGATTGGGATGAGATGGGATTAACTGGGAATGTGACAATAGAGAATCAGATATGGACCTAGGTATTCCGGTGTAGACAAAAGGGCTTGGATGTATCAGGAGAGATCCTTCCTCTTTCTCATCATCTCCTGGGGGAAGCCTGTTGTTCAGGATATTACTTGGCAATCAGGATTAATAGTGGAACCATTAATCCATTCATAAACTAGATAGGTTGCTTGCGGGCTAGGAATGACTCAAGGTGTGTACGTGAGGTCCCCACTTAGAAGGAATGAAGCCCAACCAGGCAGGAAGATGGCTACATGTGGTGTTAGCGAAACACAGTGGTTTCCATGCTTGGCGCTTCAACACCGTTCGCCTGGACAGCTCCGTGGCGGCGTAGCCTCCTCCTCGCCATGGTGGGTTCCACGCGGTAGCGGGGAAATGTCCGTGTGCGTCTGCAGACACTCTGTGCCTGTCTCAAGCACTTGCATAATGAGTAGATGGTACACATGAGTCCTACGTAGTCCCTGGATAGCTTTACTCGCATTCACTGGCAGGCAGATGCAAGCTCACTTCTCCAGGCGCCCTGGCAACCGTATGTGTGTGACAGAGGGGTCATTTTCTCTCAGTCCGTGAGGCGGGTGCTGCTATACTCACAAACACCTCCCCCTAAATTCACAGGATCCTCATTGATCTACCACCTCTGAAGATGCCTTGCCTTGGAAGCCCTATGAGGTTAACATAAGTTGGCTGTGATTTGATGGCACTTTCCACTGTTGCCAATTCAAACTCCAGACTACAAACCACATCCAAAAAGCCAAGGATCAAGAGCAACGTTCCCTCTAAGCTGCAGAGTCTTGTGAGCAAAAAGTCTACTTTGTGAGCTACTGCATCATATTAGTGCGCTCTGGGGCCATCCTTCCTGAGCTAAGACAAAAATGTGGAGGCTAAAAATCTGTGAGCAAGCTCATGCTAACTCAGCATAGAGGGAACACTGGTCAGGAGGCCTTTTTGCTCATGCCTGGGGGCTCCTGCCAGGCTAATACCTTGGGTTGGCAACCTTGCCAAGTCATACATTCTTCATGGCAGGGGGGGGGGGGGATCTTTTGACCTTCCAGGACTTTCTGGTTTGAGCCCAAATTTACCATAGAGTATGGCCCGAAAACTAAGAGCCATATGTCAGATGTTTGAGAGCCACAAGACAGGAAGGAAGGAAGGAAGGAAGGAAGGAAGGAAGGAAGGAAGGAAGGAAGGAAGAAGGAAGGAAGGAAGGAAGGAAGGAAAATATGATGGGAGAGTAGGAAAGGAGTGGTGGAAAGAAAGCAACTTTAACTTCAAATGCATTCTCCAAGTCGCCATCTGCCTTGACTTGGAAAAATTATTTAAAGGACAGAAATGCCTTTTCCAAGCTGACTGATGGGGGGTGGGGGCTTCAAGAGCCACACAGTATGTGCGAAAGAGTCACATGTGGCTCCCGAACCACAGTTTGGCCGCTCTGATCTAGAGAAAGTGTATGTGTGTGTGTGTGTTGCTGTCAAATTGCAGCCAACGTATGAAGACTCCAAAGGGGTTTTCAAGGCAAGAGAAGAGCAGAGCGAACTAGAATGTCGGCTGTTCAACACTGGCGATGCGATGATGTCACATCATGAGGATGATGGCAACCCTATTGATACCTGTAAGCAGGGGAGAAGCCAAATCCAGTTTGGGAGGAGAAAGCAAACTCCCCAACGTTTGGGTGACTGTATCGTTTTATTTTCAGGAACCTCTCTTAGAAGTACTTTTCTCCCTTTCTCACAATACAAGAACTCGTGGGCATTGGATGAAATTGCTGAGCAATTTGGTTAGAACGGATAAAAGGAAGCCCTTCTTCACCCAAAGGGTGATTAACATGTGGAATTCACTGCCACAGGAGGTGGTGGCAGCCACAAGCATAGCCACCTTCAAGAGGGGTTTAGATAAAAATATGGAACAGAGGTCCATCAGTGGCTATTAGCCACAGTGTGTGTGTATATATAAAATTTTTTGCCACTGTGTGACACAGAGTGTTGGACTGGATGGGCCACTGGCCTGATCCAACAGGGCTTCTCTTATGTTCTTATGTGACACAGAGTGTTGGACTGGATGGGCCACTGGCCTGATCCAACATGGCTTCTCTTATGTTCTTCTGTGACACCGAGTGTTGGACTGGATGGGCCATTGGCCTGATCCAACATGGTTTCTCTTATGTTCTTCTGTGACACAGAGTGTTGGGACTGGAGGGGCCAACTGGCCTGATCCAACATGGCTTCTCTTTATGTTCTTCTGTGACACAGAGTGTTGGACTGGATGGGCCACTGGCCTGATCCAACATGGCTTCTCTTATGTTCTTCTGTGACACCGAGTGTTGGACTGGATGGGCATTGGCCTGATCCAACATGGCTTCTCTTATGTTCTTCTGTGACACTGAGTGTTGGACTGGAGGGGCCACTGGCCTGATCCAACATGGCTTCTCTTATGTTTCTTATGTGACACAGAGTGTTGGACTGGAGGGGCCATTGGCCTGATCCAACATGGTTTCTCTTATGTTCTTCTGTGACACAGAGTGTTGGACTGGAGGGGCCACTGGCCTGATCCAACATGGCTTCTCTTATGTTCTTCTGTGACACAGAGTGTTGGACTGGATGGGCCACTGGCCTGATCCAACATGGCTTCTCTTATGTTCTTCTGTGACACCGAGTGTTGGACTGGATGGGCCCATTGGCCTGATCCAACATGGCTTCTCTTATGTTCTTCTGTGACACCGAGTGTTGGACTGGAGGGGCCACTGGCCTGATCCAACATGGCTTCTCTTATGTTCTTATGTGACACAGAGTGTTGGACTGGAGGGGCCACTGGCCTGATCTAACAGGGCTTCTCTTATGTTCTTATGTGACACAGAGTGTTGGACTGGAGGGGCCACTGGCCTGATCCAACATGGCTTCTCTTATGTTCTTATGTGACTCAGAGTGTTGGACTGGATGGGCCATTGGCCTGATCCAACATGGCTTCTCTTATGTTCTTCTGTGACACAGAGTGTTGGACTGGATGGGCCACTGGCCTGATCCAACATGGCTTCTCTTATGTTCTTATGTGACTCAGAGTGTTGGACTGGATGGGCCACTGGCCTGATCCAACAGGGCTTCTCTTATGTTCTTATGTGACACAGAGTGTTGGACTGGATGGGCCATTGGCCTGATCCAACAGGGCTTCTCTTATGTTCTTATGTGACGCAGAGTGTTGGACTGGATGGGCCACTGGCCTGATCCAACATGGCTTCTCTTATGTTCTTATGTTCTAGGCGAGTGGTCCAAAACATTTTAAACGGTTAACAGGGACTACAGGGACTGTTGGAATATATGCAGCCAGTACAAGTAAATAGGTTGCAAAGTCAACGGGGAGGTAAGCGGAACATCAACTCGGAGCAAACTCCGCTCTTCCCTGTCAGCTCTAATATGAAGCAATCGCTGCAGCCCGCAACCTGCCCTGTGCTTCTCTGCCGTCGTCTTTGTGAGCTGCTCATTTTGAATTCGCTTGTGAGCGCAGAGTAAATGAAACAGCTCGAGCGCAGTCGATTTCTGTGCTTTTGGTAGCAACCGACATCTCCCTCTCCTACGCCACCCTTTTATCCTTTTTTGTTTTCTTTTTGTAACAGAATATTTGATTGTGAGCTAGGACTCCTGTCAAAGCGCCGATTCATAAATAAACTTAAACGAGGGGTGGCAGGCAGGTAGCTGCCGAAGGACATTGTGACGGGAACAAAATGTGATTCTCTGATTTGCTCAAAAACAGGAAGATCAAGTGAGGATAGCTCAAGGTAGACTGGCTTCCATCCGCCTTCCCAAAGAACCAGGATTGCATTCCTGTGATAGGTGGATATTTGGTGTTTGAAGGTTTGCGTGACGTTTGCGGCGTTTGGCAGCTCTCAGTGTGTTTTTGACGTCTTTGCTGAATGTTGTCTGTAGACGATTTAGGCTGGCTGCAGGGTTGCCAGCCTCCAGGTGGGGCCTGAAGATTGCCCAGAATTACAATTGAACTCCAAACTACAGTGATCGGTTTCCTCCTGAAAAAGCGGCAGCTTTGGAGAGTGGACTCCAGGGCTTTTTTTGCAGCAGGAACTCCTTTGCATATTAGGCCGCATGCCCCTGATGCAGCCAATCCTCCAAGAGCTTACAGTAGGCCCTTTACTAAGAACTCTGTAAGCTCTTGGAGGATTGGCTACATCAGGGGGGCGTGGCCTAATATGCAAAGCAGCTCCTGCTACAAAAAAAGCCCTGGTGGACTCTATAACCTCAAGTCCCTTCTGAACTCCCTGCCCTCCCCAAGCTTCACGGTCCCCAGGCTCTACTCTTGGGTTCCCAACCTGCAGGTGGGACCTGGAGATCTCCTGGAATTACAACTGACCTCCAACATTAATAATAATAATACTTTTTATTTATATCCCGCCCTCCCCGCAAAGCAGGCTCAGGGCGGCTCACAACACGTGAATACAATGTACAATAAAACCATATACAATAGTTACAATTTCAGTTATAAAATCATCCTTAAATCATTAAAACTTACATTAAGATTAACATTATGGTGCTATAGTTAAGATCTTCCATAAAAAAAAAAATCCAGTGACTAAAACATAAAACATATCCAGCAGGACTTTCTTGGCTCGGTATTAAGTGAAGGCTATTTTAAAGAGGTGGGTCTTGCAGGCCCTGCGGAATTGGTCTAAACATCGCAGGGCCCATACCTCCTCCGGGAGTTGGTTCCACAGTAGGGGAGCTGCTATGGAGAAGGCCCGATCCCGGGTGGTCTTCAATCTGGCCTCCCTTGGCCCAGGGATATTCAGCTGGTTCTTTCCAGCTGACCTCAGCGCTCTCTGGGGTTCATACGGGGAAAGATGGTCCCTCAAGTAGACAGGTCCTCGGCCATATAGGGCTTTAAAGGTAATAACCAGCACCTTGTAACGAAGGTAATAACCAGAACCTTATTACAGATATTTGTTCCCCTGGAGAAAATGGCAGCTTTGGAGAGTGGACTCTATGGCATTAAACCCCGCAGAGGTCTCTCCTCTTCCTAAATCCTGTCCTCTCTAGGCTTCACAGGGCTGATCCTACCAGGAGTGTCGAACACGCAGCCTGGGGGCCGAATCAGGCCCTCAGAGGGCTCCAATCAGGACCTCGAGCAACTGGCTGTCATCTGCTTCCTTCTCCCTCTCTCTTGCTTCTTTCTGCATCACAGCTTGCTTTGCAAGCCTTGCTCAATCTCACAGGAGCTACAGAGCAAAGTTTCTATTTTCTCCATTGACTGACGCTCCTCCCTTGGGGAGGAAGGAGGGAGGGAAAGTTTGCTTTGTCAGGCTCTGTCAATTGCACAGCAGCGCTACTGAGCCAAGCCTCTCTTCCTTCTATTGGCTGAGGCTCCTCCCCATCCTGGCCTCTGGGGAAGGAAGGAAAGAGCCAGAGCTTCCTTTGCCCAGTTCCCTGGATCGCATGGGAGAGATACAAAGAAAGCACCTTTAAGACCAACGATTGGTAATGTTTTAAGCATGATTGTGTTTGACCGTTTGTCTGTGTCCTTTATAAAGTTTATATATCTGCTACCTAATCTTAAATAGGGACACATACGGACCGACCTGACATGGCTCGGCCCAACAAAGTCTCATTTACATCAGATCCGTCCCTCAGAACAAATGAGTTTGACACCCCTGCCCTAGACCATCTGGCACCCTAGGCAAGGCTAACTGCTGGCGCACTCTCCCCCTGCACTGATAATGTCACCGAGTCACATGGGGAGCACCCAATTTGGTGCCCCCAGAAGGCTGGCGCTCTAGGCAATCACCTAGTTTGCCTAGCGGCAGGGTCGGCCCTGTGGCTCCATGACAGAATCTCCAGGAATTTCCCAACCCGTTGTTGGCAAACCGAAGGAATTACCTAAGAAACCTACTAAGAATCTGGTGAGGATATCAGAAACAAGAAGTTTAGAAGAAGATGAAGAATATATTGGATTTATATCCCGCCCTCCACTCCGAAGAGTCTCAGAGCAGCTCACAATCTCTTTACCTTCCCAACCCCCACAACAGACACCCTGTGAGGTAGATAAGATATTGGTTTTATATCCCGCCCTCCACTTCGAAGAGTCTCAAAGTGGCTCACAATCTCCTTTCCCTTCCTCCCCCACAACAGACACCCTGTGAGGTAGATGAAGATATTGGATTTATATCCCGCCCTCCACTCCGAAGAGTCTCAGAGCGGCTCACAATCTCCTTTCCCTTCCCCCACAACAGACACCCTGTGAGGTAGATGATGATTTTGGATTTATATCCTGCCCTCCACTCCGAATCTCAGAGTCTCACAGCGGCTCACAATCTCCTTTACCTTTCCTCCCCCACAACAGACACCCTGTGAGGTGGGCGGGGCTAGAGAGGGCTCTCACAGCAGCTGCCCTTTCAAGGACAACCTCTGCCAGAGCTATGGCTGTCCCAAGGCCATGCTAGCAGGTGCAAGTGGAGGAGAGGGGAATCAAACCTGGTTCTCCCAGATAAGAGTCTGCACACTTAACCACTACACCAAAATGGCTCTCTGTTTAGACAAGGTAAACGGAGTTACTGTGCCCTCTCAGCAACCACTACACCAAAAAGGCTCTCCGTTTAGACAAGGTAAACGGAGTTACTGTGCCCTCTCAGCAACTGCCGTTGTACTAGACCCTTCCCCCTAACGTCCACAATGTTTGGGTCACCTTGCCCCATTGTGATGGATCCTTGTAGACCTGCGGAATTGGACTGTAATGGAATTGATCCCCAATGACCTTTAAAATGGACAACTCTCATCTTGTGAAGACCATTGTGACTTAGGAGTTATTTTCATTCCTTGACGTTGCTAAAAAGCATTTTTCTCCCCCTCCCCTTTTGACTGTGAATTCTCTGTTGAGGCTCAAAGTGTCCAGTTGAAAGGGAAGGCTTGGGGGGGGGGGACTGAGATAAGCTTCTTGAGATGGTCTATGAAGTTTATTTATTTATTTATTTATTGAATTTATATCCCGTCCTCCCCGCTGAAGCAGGCTCAGGGCAGCTTACAACAATTAAAACATTCACAACACTGAGCATTAACTAATTAAAACCTTAAACGGTATAACAATTAAAACATATGAAAACAATTTGGTGCTAATGATAAATTCCAATGACTTCAGCCTTCTTGAGTATCCTCACATATAGCTATCCATTGAAAGAAAGTTGAAACAAAGCTGTCTTGCAAGTCTTGCGGAACTCGACAAGGTCCCGGAAGGCTCTTACTTCTTCTGGAACTTGGTTCCACCAAAAGGGGGCCACTATAGGGAAGGCTCTCTCCCGAGTGGTCTTCAGTCTTGCCTCCCTCGGCCCAGGGATCAATAACAGGTTCTGTATCCCTGATCTGAGTACCCTCTGGGGAACATATGGGAAGAGACTGTTCCTAAGGTAGACAGGTCCTCTGTTTAGAGTTGCAGAGATGAAGAGATGGGAAGAGGAAGGATGGACAAGGAGAGATGCTAATGCTCAAAAGCTGTCCTTATTTAATAATGTAAACATTATCAGTACCTCTCAGTACTCTGTTCCAGGGCTTTTTTTTTGTAGCAGGAAGAAGAAGAAGACTGCAGATTTATACCCCGCCCTTCTCTCTGAATCAGAGTCTCAGAGTGGCTTACAATCTCCTTTATCTTCTCCCCCCCACAACAGACACCCTATGAGGCGGATGGGGCTGAGAGGGCTCTCACAGGACAACTCCTGTGAGAGCTATGGCTAACCCAAGGCCATTCTAGCAGGTGCAAGTGGAGGAGTGGGGAATAAGAACATAAGAACATAAGAGAAGCCATGTTAGATCAGGCCAATGGCCCATCCAGTCCAACATTCTGTGTCACACAGCGGCCAAATATATATATATATATATATATATATATATATATATATATATATATATATATATATATATATATATACACACATACACACTGTGGCTAATAGCCACTGATGGACCTCTGCTCCATATTTTTATCTAATCCCCTCTTGAAGGTGGCCATGCTTGTGGCCGCCACCACCTCCTGTGGCAGTGAATTCCACATGTTAATCACCCTTTGGGTGAAGAAGTACTTCCTTTTATCCGTTTTAACCTGTCTGCTCAGCAATTTCATCGAATGCCCACGAGTTCTCGTATTGTGAGAAAGGGAGAAAAGTACTTCTTTCTCTACTTTCTCCATCCCATGCATTATCTTGTAAACCTCTATCATGTCACCCCTCAGTCGACGTTTCTCCAAGCTAAAGGGCCCTCATACCCATAAGAATCATACCCGGTTCTCCCAGTTAAGAGTCCGCACACTTAACCGTTACACCAAACTGGCTCTCAAGAAGCATTTGAAGGTAGATGCTGAGCTGATAGAACTGAGGCCCCCTTCCAGTGATGTCTGGGGTGCGTGGCATATGCAAATAAGTTATGCAAATGAGTTGTGCTAATGAGCTCCGGCACCTCTTTTGCTATGAAATGATCCCTGGGTAACATCAGTTTGTTACTGTGCAATTTTTTCCCACTTGAATTTGTTGGATTTCCACTCCATGTGGCTCAATGCGGAACCTTCCATGAGGGTAGTTTCAGAGGATAGCCATGTGGGCAGGACAGTAGAACAGCTAGATTTGAATCCAGTAGTGCTTCAGAGACCAAGAAAAGTTTCAGGGTGTAAAATTTTGACAGTCAAAGCTTCGCTGGTCTCTGTGAGGTGGGTGGGGCTGACAGGGCTCTCACAGCAGCTGCCCTTTCAAGGGCAACTCCTGCGAGAGCTAAGTGCAGCTGCAAGTGGAGGAGTGGGGAATCAGCAGCTGCAAGTGGAGGAGTGGAGAATCAGCAGCTGCAAGTGGAGGAGTGGGGAATCAAACCTGGTTCTCCCAGATAAGAGTCCATGCACTTGACCACTACATCGAAAGGAACTCCTTTGCATTTTAGGCCACACACCCCTGATGTAGCCAATCCTTCAAGAGCTTACAGTTTCAAGAGCCAGTTTGGTGTAGTGGTTAAGTGTGCGGACTCTTATCTGGGAGAACCAGGTTTGATTCCCCACTCCTCCACTTGCACCTGCTGGAATGGCCTTGGGTCAGCCATAGATCTGGAAGAGGTTGTCCTTGAAAGGGCAGCTGCTGTGAGAGCCCTCTCCAGCCCCACCCACCTCACAGGGTGTTTGTTGTGAGGGGAGAAGACATAGGAGATTGTAAGCCGCTCTTGAGTCCCTGATTCAGGGAGAAGGGCGGGATATAAATCTGCAATTCTTCTTCTTCTTCTTCTTCTTCTTACAAGGCTCTTAGTACGGAGCCTACTGTAAGCTCCAGGAGGATTGGCTACATCAGGGGTGTGTGGCCTAATATGCAAAGGAGCTCCTGCTACAAAAAAAAAATCCCTGGTCAGGACCAACCCTGCTTAGATTCCAAAATCTGATGAGAGTGGGCTAGCCTGGGCTATCCAAGTCAGGACAAAAACCCGTGATTTAGTCAATTATCCCCTTTTCTAGATTACATTTGCACTGCATCCCTGTGAAAGATATGCAAGAGTTAAGGCTGGCTTTTCTTTCTCTCTCTACTGCCAATTATAAAAGTTCGCAATTCCTCTGTGTAATAAGATCTTTCTCCTGTAATAACAGGCATGTATGAACGGAAAGCGAGATAATATATTGTCAAAGGGACAAAGGGATGGGACTGGAGGCCCCTCCCTTGGCGTGATGTCTTTTGCCGGAGGGATAATGAGACATGAAAAGAACAGTTTCGCACAGATGATAATCTCGTACCTTGTGGGGAAGTGTCTGGCAGGTGCATATTCTTCCCCTCGAACGGAACACAAAAGCGTCCTCAGCTCTGGGCAGAAGGGGGAAGTCAAAATAACGCTGAGGAGAGTCGTTAGTGTGCTGAGGAGGGGGCGAGGGGAAGGAGAAGGCGCTGCGCAAACTTTCTTCAGAAACAGACATGGTGGGCGGCAGGGACAGTCACGTATTTCGAATCAGCCTACAGAGATTGGGTTCCCTTCACCTCCCCGCCAGCTTCTGCTAGCCAGGGCCAGCCCTAGACTGTCTGGCACCCTAGTCAAGGCTAACCTCTGGCACCCCTGCCACACTGATAATGGGTGCTTTTACATTCAGTTTGATCCAGAGTTTTAGAGTCTTCAAATCGCCTGCCGCTGTTCCGCTTTAATTATTTTCTTTTTACATTCAAGCGTTTCAATTTGGGAGGGGGAGGGGATCTCTGATCAGAGGGCAGCCAGAATACCAGTTAGTTAAATGTATGCGATTGCTTGGAAATCGGGTCAACACTGCAAAAAACGATACAAATTTACATTACAAGATGAGGCAAGCAATGATATGTAAAAATTTCAAGTGCTGTCAGTTCTCATGCAAATTACTGCCCCTTGTGGCTTTTGGAGGAGTCTTTTAAAACGCATGTAAAACTTCTACAGATCGCCTAGCCTCAGATCGCAAAGCATGGAGGCATACCATCCCCCAGGCTGTCTCTTCCTTTGAGAACGCACGCATAGCTGGTCTTGAGGACAAAAGGAGATTGAGGAAGAATCGCACTGCTACAGCACCAACCCCAAATAAGACTTTTCCCTGCAGCCCCTGTGGCCGGATCTGCCTGTCCCGCATTGGTCTTGTCAGCCACCAACGAGCCTGCAGCAGACGTGGACTACTGTACCCTTCTTAAATCTTCGTTCGCGAAGTCAAGCCGAGAGAGAGAAAACTTCTACAATACAAATTTGAAACGCCTGTCGAGAAATGACCGGATCAAAACTAGTTTAGAGAAAAACGTTGCAGCAGCAGCTCCAGAACTCATCCCACTGAAACAAATGTAGATGCTTCGGGCAGCAACGATGCAAAACAGTTGTGAGAACGTTAGGTAATGTAAAAGGTGAGTTTCCAATGCGGTGATAGAGAGTCACAAACTGTCAGTGTAAAAACACTCAATGTCTCTGAGTCATGCGGGGGGCACCCAATGCGGCACACCCAGAAGGGTGGCGCTCTAGGCAATTGCCTAGTTTGCTAGCTGGCCCAGTTGTTAGCTAGAGATGCAGATGGATTTCATGGATTTATTTATTTATTTATTTTTATTTATTTATTACATTCAACTTTTATCCCGCCCTCTCTGCAAACGGACTCAGAGCAGCCAACAATCAGCTCAGGCATTTACAATTATAGTTTTTAAAACAATAAAACATAATTTAAAACATTTTATGGTGCTGATTAACTTCAATACAGGCGGGATCTCAGTGATCCTACAGTGATCGTAGTTCCTCAGCAGTGTGGGATGGGGTGGGGAGCCGGCCTGGGGTCCTTAAAGGTATGGGGCCCATAGGCCAGTGCCTGGTTGGCGTAATTGTTAATCCGGCCCAGAAGGTAAAAGAGATTGTGACCGCTCTGAGACTCTGAGATTCAGAGTATAGGGCGGGATATAAATCCAATATCTTCTTTGTTTTCTTCTACATCAGGGGAGGGTGGCCTAATATGCAAAGAAGTTGCTGCTACACACACACACACACACAAAAGCTCTGTTCAAATCTAACTGTTCAGACTGACTTGGCTACCCTCGGAGACGATCTACAAGTTGATCTCACACAGTTCAGTGATTTGTATGGATTTCCATTAGGCTGAAACAGGAGGGTTGAACAAAGTTAATTCACAGATGAGCTTTGACAGGAAAAAAAACAGGCATCAGTACCGATGCTTGTCGTTCAGGGTTCGGATGTGAAAAGTAGCCTTTTTTCTCATCTGTCACTCTGCAGGCTGCCCATTCCTTTGTTGTGCTGAAGACAGTCAGCCAGTGTTGGTCTCTCGATAGTCACTCTTTGGAGATAAGAAGCGAACAAAAGGTCCACATGAGCCACGGGAGAAAAAAAAAGTAAGGCCAAGGCAATAGTATTCAGGGTCAGTTCTAGAATTGCCAATCCCCAGGTCAGTAACACAACAAAAAATGCAAGCTAGTGACCAATTTACTAAGAAGTATATAGAAATCAGTCCAAATGTCCAAAACATGTATATTCAAGTCCCAAAGTAGTGTGGTGACAAGCCAATCGATTAAGTACCTGTTTCTTTCCAGTCTTCATCAGTCCTGGGACCACTAACAAAAGAAAACATTATACAAAAATATCAGAAGGACATTCAGACACCACCAACCCTCTTCCAGTGAAAAAATATATCATACTTACATATTGATTCAATTATATTATTTCAATTATTTACACAATTTTACACAATTTTTAAAAAAGAGGGACACAGAGCGTCTCCAGCATCAATTTCACCTCGGCTACAGCTCAGCATGTGGCTTCTTGCGCACCCTAATGGTGCAACTAACATGTTTAAAAAGGCAAACATCTCATTTACAGCTGCCATTACACAAACCTCTTAAAGGCAAAGTAACATATTTCTAATGCAACATGCTAAAAGACACAAACACCACAAACTATATCACAGCAGATACAACATACAAAATATTCCATACAAAGAATGTCAAATCCCATCATTGATACAAAAATATGTTATCACACAGGCAAATTGTGCACAGCACTCATAATATTATAAAGAAGACCATTCATAAAAAACATGTCAAATCATTGGTCATATTCAGTCCATATGGAGAAATGCAATTCAACTGGCATATCCAGTATGCCTCTTTTTGCAGCAGGATCTTGTGCACATCTTCATTTCTCTCTGTTTGTTCATATTTGTATATGGTGAAAAAACAAACATCTTCACAGTCACGATTCTTTTGCATAAAATGGCTGACCATAGGCGCTTCAGTCACATGATTCCTAAGTCTGCTCTCAGATTGTATTCAATTCCCAGGTGGAGGCAGGGGATCCCCCGGTTTGGAGGCCCTCCCCCCGCTTCAGGGTCATCAGAAAGCAGGGTGGGGGGGGGGGAGAGGAAATGTCTGCTGGGCACTCCATTATTCCCTATGGAGACCGATTCCCATAGGGTATAATGAAGAATTGATCTGTGGGTATCTGGGACTCTGAGTATAGCAATGTTTGAGTTAGTTTTTTAAAAAGGGACAACTCGTGATGGATATGTAATGTATTTTGATCTGTGCTGTTTTAGTACAGTGGGATATGCCTCTCTGAGGAAGGGTTTTCCCTGAAAGAGAAGTAAAAGGCGCATTCCTGTTAGAGGCATGCCCACTTCAACGTCACACTTGAAAAGTTCCTGTATGAATATTGGAAGCCAAGAAACTTGTCAAGGCTGAAAAAGTATGTTGAAAACATAGAACCTTTCCCTGTGGAATTATATCTGGAGCACCAGCACTTTCATTCAGTCCGTCGGACTACTGATCTGAAGGAGCATGATTTTTTGGGAGGTGGGGTGGGGAGGGGGAGGAACAAAGAATAATGCAGTGAGAGCTGGAAGGAAGGAGTTCGAGAGGGAAGAGGAGCCCTGCCCCTAAACCATCAGTGACCAAAAACCAGTTTGGTGTAGTGGTTAAGTGTATGGATTCTTATCTGGGAGAACCAGGTTTGATTCCCCCCCTTGCCGCTGCTGGAATGGCCTTGGGTCAGCCATAGCTCTCGCAGAGTTTGTCCTTGAAAGGGCAGCTTCTGGGAGAGCTCTCTCTGTGCCGCCTACAGAGCTTTTTTTGGTAACAGAAACTCCTTTGCATATTAGGTCACACACCCCTGATGTAGCCAGTCCTCCAAGAGCTTACAGGGCTCTTCTTACAGGGTCTACTGTAAGCTTCAGGAGGATTGGGTAGATCAGGGGTGTGTGGCCTAATATGCAAAGGAGTTCCTGCTACAAAAATGTCCTGCCCTCCTACCTGTCTGTTGTGGCGGGAGGAAGGTAAAGGAGAGCTTCCCTAAGTTTCAGAGTGAAGGGAGGGGTATATATCCAGTATCTTCTTCTTCGACTCTATCCCTGACTCAAGAGGGGGTCGGAGAAATATATGGAGCAGAGGTCCATCAGTGGCTATGAGCCACAAGTTATTGTTGGAACTCTTTGTCTGGGGCAGTGATGCTCTGTATTCTTGGTGCTTGGGGGGAGGGGGTAACAGTGGGAGGGCTTCTAGTGTCCTGGTCCCACTGGTGGACCTCCTGATGGCACCTAGGCTTTTTGGCCACTGTGTGACACAGAATGTTGGACTGGATGGGCCATTGGCCTGATCCAACATGGCTTCTCTTATGTTCTTATGTGACACAGAGTGTTGGACTGGATGGGCCATTGGCCTGATCCAACAGGGCTCCAATTATGTCCTTATGTTTTTATATCTCCTTGACTTTTTTCTCTGCCAACCTACCTGACACTTGTATCTGATGCTCAAGCTGGGTTGTGCCATAATTTGGACTATTCTACCACACCCTATGGGTGGCCTCCTGACAGAATAATTACTATCTGTCCTTAAGGTATTTTCTGCATTATATATGGAGCTATCTTTATTAATTTTTTGTCACTCTTGAGCTATCAGAGCATGTACTGGAATTTTCATTGTTTTGCTTTCTCTTTTAAGAACAAGACATCTTAATATTGTTGCTGGTTTGGTTACCTTGTGAGCATGACTCACTTTGGAAGTTACAGGGGAATGTTCTGGTGGCTTTGATAAGATTTGTGGGAGGTTGCTCAGGGCTCCAGATGTTTGGATTGGGAATGGGAACAACATCAATACTGGGTGGTTTCAGTCTCGACACCAACTCAGCAGAGTTTTCAAGGCAAGGGATGGACAGAGGTGGTTTGCCACTGCTTTCTCCTACATAGTGATCTGGGACTTCCTTTGTGGTTTACTATTCAAGTAATAAGAGAGCCAGTTTGGTGTAGTGGTTTGAGTCCCTGCTCCTCTACATGAAGTCAGCTGGGTGAAGGGTGGAGTATAAATCCAATGCTGCTTCTTTTTCTTTGCTGACTCTGTTAAGAGCTTTGGGGTTGTAGTAGTAGTAGTCATGGAGGACTAGATTGGATTTATACCCCACCCTTCACTCTGAGTCTCAGACCACCTTACAATCTCCTTCCCTTCCTCTTCAGTTTGGTGTAGTGGTTAAGTGCGTGGACTCTTATCTGGAAGAACCGGGTTTGATTCCCCCCCCTCCTCCACTTGCAGCTGCTAGAATGGCCTTGGGTTTGCCATTAGCTCTGGCAGAGGTTGTCCTTGAAAGGGAAGTTGCTGTGAGGGCCCTCTCAGCCCCACCCACCTCACAGGGTGTCTGTTGCGGGGGGAGAAGATACAGGAGATTGTAAGCCACTCTGAGTCTCTGATTCAGAGAGAAGGGCGGGGTATAAAACTGCAATTCTTCTTCTTCCCACAACAGACACCCTGTGAGGTAGGTGGGGCTGAGAGAGCTCTGAGAGAAGTGCTCTGGGGAGAACAGCTCTACAAGAACAGTGACTGAACCCAAAGTCACCCAGCAGGGCACCCAGCCTTTTGTGCAATTGTTATGAGGAGAGGAAGGAAAAGGAGATTGTAAACTGCTCCGAGACTTTGAGTGAAGGGGGATTATAACTCCCAATCTCCTCCTCAATTGCTGTGTAGCTTCTGAGAACTGGTGAGAATGAGCTTGCCAGGGCGATCAAGGTCTGGGCAGACTGAGAGGTGTTTATTAATGCTCAATTAATCAATCAATCAATCCCTGGCTGTGCAAACAACAAGGTGTGAGGAAGACAGATTGCTGGCTTTTCTGGCTGCTCAGAATTGGATCCCTCTGTGTGTCTTCTATATAGAGCCATGAGGGGAGAGACGAGGAAGTGCCACTGAAAACAGATTACTTGTTTGGCGTGGGCTTTACAGAACCATCACCACTGATGGCTAAATAAGCTCCCCGGATCATGACTAGACTTTCAGACTCCCCAACAGAGCTCCTGCTTCGTTTATTTAACACAACCAGGCTCCGCATGGCTCTCTGTCAATTTTCACCCCTCGTGTAATATATATCACCCTGTGAAAATGTGCTGGAGACAGATAAGCAGGAATTAAGTATCCACTGGGATATGCATAGCAAAGGATGACATCTTGATAAGGACATAGAAAAATATTGCGGCGTATTAGAGTCGTGGAACACTAATGACGGCATTTGTCACGGCGTGTCTCCGGAGGATTTCCGGAAGAAGAAATATTGATATCTGTTTGTGTATAAGGAGATGTAAAAATGAAGAAGGAGCTTTATACTTTGTCTGTGATGGGGTTAGAATTCAAAGGGCTGGCGCTACGTACAAAAGAAGAGTTCTCACAAGCGACGCTGCGGTTACAATGGGCGCCGGCAATGCTCCCGCTAAGCTGCGGAGTCTTGTGAGCAAAAATTCTACTCTGCGAGCTGCTGGCATTAAAGTTGTGAGCTACTGCCTCAGTTAGTTTGCTCTGGGGTCATTTTTCCTCAGCGAGGACAAAAATGTGTGAGACAGAGGCTAAAAAACTGTGAGCTGGCTCGCACTAACTTAGCCAATTTGGTGTAGTGGGTAGGTGTGCAGACTCTTATCTGGGAGAACCGGGTTTGATTCCCCACTCCTCCACTTGCACCTGCTGGAATGGCCTTGGGTCAGCCATAGCTCTGGCAGAGGTTGTCCTTGAAAGGGCAGCTGCTGGGAGAGCCCTCTCCAGCCCCACCCACCTCACAGTTGTGGGGGAGGAAGGGAAAGGAGATTGTGAGCCGCTGTGAGACTCTTCGGAGTGGAGGGCGGGATATAAATCCAATATCTTCATCTACCTCACAGGGTGTCTGTTGTGGGGGAGGAAGGGAAAGGAGATTGTGAGCCGCTCTGAGACTCTTCGGAGTGGAGGGCGGGATATAAATCCAATATCTTCATCTACCTCACAGGGTGTCTGTTGTGGGGGAGGAAGGGAAAGGAGATTGTGAGCCGCTCTGAGACTCTTCGGAGTGGAGGGCGGGATATAAATCCAATATCTTCATCTACCTCACAGGGTGTCTGTTGTGGGGGAGGAAGGGAAAGGAGATTGTGAGCCGCTCTGAGACTCTTCGGAGTGGAGGGCGGGATATAAATCCAATATCTTCATCTACTTCACAGGGTGTCTGTTGTGGGGGTGGAAGGGAAAGGAGATTATAGGCCGCTCTCTGTCCTTGCAAGGGCAGCTGCTGTGAGAGACCTCTCAGCCCCACCCACCTCACAGGGTGTCTGTTGTGGGGGAGGAAGGGAAAGGAGATTATAGGCCGCTCTCTGTCCTTGAAAGGGCAGCTGCTGTGAGAGCCCTCTCCAGCCCCACCCACCTCGCAGGGTGTCTGTTGTGGGGGAGGAATGGAAAGGAGATTGTAGGCCGCTCTCTGTCCTTGCAAGGGCAGCTGGTGGGAGAGCCCTCTCAGCCCCACCCACCTCACAGGGTGTCTGTTGTGGGGGAGGAAGGGAAAGGAGATTGTAGGCCGCTCTCTGTCCTTGAAAGGGCAGCTGCTGGGAGAGCCCTCTCAGTCCCACCCACCTCACAGGGTGTCTGTTCTGGGTGGAAAAGATATAGGAGATTGTAAGCTGCTCTGAGTCTCTGATCCAGAGAGAAGGGCGCGGTATAAATCTGCAGTTCTTCTTTTTCTTAGAGGGAACACTGGATGCTGGTGGTACAAGAGTAAAATCAGCGCATGAGAATAGGTGAGAGTCAAGTGAAAGGAATTGTTGTTGTTATTACTACTACTCTGCTACTACTACTGCAACTATTTCTTGAGTGGATTCAGGGAGGCTAAAACAGTCTCAAATGGCATCAGAACCAAATCCGCATGCCAGATGATACCAATGCACAATCACTCGATGTGCAAATTAAAATTCTGGAAATTAGATGGTTGGCAGTTCTCAAAGCCTTTTGTGCAATTGCGGAAAGAACAATCCAGTAGAAACCATCACGTTGCGATCTCCTCAGTCTGAGGGGCAGAGAAGTCCTGTGTCACATCTAATCCCTGGAAGTCTAATGTCACAGGCGGTGGCAGTGGCGGCTCCAAGCATAGCCAGCTTCAAGAGGGGATTGGCTAAACATCTGGAGCAGAGGTCCATCAGTGGCTACTAGCCACAGTGTATTGTTGGAACTCTCTGTCTGGGCCAAGTGATGCTCTGTATTCTTCATGCTTGGGAAGGACAACAGTGGGAGGGCTTCTAGTGTCCTGGCCCCATAGATGGACCTTCTGATGGCAGCTGGGTTTTTTGGCCACTGTGTGACACAGAGTGTTGGACTGGATGGGCCATTGGCCTGATCCAACATGGCTTCTCTTATGTTCTTATGTGACACAGAGTGTTGGACTGGAAGGGCCACTGGCCTGATCCAACATGGCTTCTCTTATGTTCTTATGTGACACAGAGTGTTGGACTGGATGGGCCATTGGCCTGATCCAACATGGCTTCTCTTATGTTCTTATGTGACACAGAGTGTTGGACTGGAAGGGCCACTGGCCTGATCCAACATGGCTTCTCTTATGTTCTTATTTGACACAGAGTGTTGGACTGGATGGCCATTGGCCTGATCCAACATGGCTTCTCTTATGTTCTTATGTGACACAGAGTGTTGGACTGGAAGGGCCACTGGCCTGATCCAACGTGGCTTCTCTTATGTTCTTATGTGACACAGAGTGTTGGACTGGATGGGCCATTGACCTGATCCAATGTGGCTTCTCTTATGTTCTTATGTGATACAGAGTGTTGGACTGGAAGGCCTGATCCAACAGGGCTTCTCTTATGTTCTTAAGTCCAGCTGCTGCGTTCCTGTTTCATGAATGCCAGCGAGATGAACTGCACTACCAACCTGCTTTCTAAGAACATATGAACACTTGAAGCTGTGTGCTGGAAATGATGTTAGTAAATCACCGATGAGAGAGACCTGGGCCTCAGTTTGCTGCCAGTACATCCCCCCCCCACCCTGGCTGGCTGCCAGGGAGTACCTGGCAACCCTAGCAGGTGTTCTGAGGGTTGAGAAAAATGGTATAAATCTTTTTTCAATAGGGGTTTCTATACCTTGATTTTCTCTACCTTAAGGAGTCTCAAAGAGTCCTGCGGTGCAGAGTGGTAAAGCTGTAGCACTGCAGTGGGAGCCCTCTGCTCATGACCTGAGTTCAATCCCAGCGGAAGTTGGTTCAGGTAGCTGGCTCGAGGTTGACTCAGCCTTCCATCCTTCCGAGGTCGGTCAAATGAATACCCAGCTTGCTGGGGGGAAAGGGGAAGGCCATGACAAACCACCCCATAAAAAGTCTGCTGTGAAAACGCTGTGAAAGCAACGTCACCCCAGAGTCGAAAATGACCGGTGCTTGCACAGGGGACTACCTTTACCTTTACCTTTAAGGAGTCTCAAAGTGGCATACAATCGCCATCCCTTCCTTTGCCCACAAGAGGCACCTTGCGAGTAGGAATGGGCACATACTAGGAAGACGCAGTTTGGTTTGTGGTTCACGGCATGTCTGCTGCGCAAACCACGAACCATCACGAACTTTTAGCTGCCAAATGAACTGGTTCGGTTTGTGAGGTTCATGATGGGTAGAACGGCCCCTGATGTCCTAGAGGCACCGAACAATCTCCTTCCCTTCCTCTGGAGAGCCAGTTTGGTGTAGTGGTTAAGTGTGGGGACTCTTATCTGGGAGAACCGGGTTTGATTCCCCACTCCTCCACTTGCACCTGCTGGAATGGCCTTGGGTCAGCCATAGCTCTGGTAGAGATCGTCTTTGAAAAGGCAGCTGCTGTGAGAGCCCTCTCCAGCCCCACCCACCTCACAGGTGTGAGAGAGGTCTCAGAGAACAATCTCCTCTACCTTCCCACCCCACAACAGACACCCTGTGAGGTAGGTGGGGCTGAGAGAGCCTAATATGTCAATGAGTTCCGGCTGGGCTTTTTCTAGAAAGAAAGCCCTGGAGGTATTTGTGAGTTTCCTGCATTGTGCAGGGGATTGGACTAGATGACCCTTGAGATCCCTTCCAACTCTATGATTCTATGATCTCCTAATATCTTCTGCAGGCACTTTCTCCAAAGCCCCTTTGACAAAGCTGCAGGGGAGAGACAGAGAAAGTCACACTGGTAAAGGAAGGTAAAGGAGATTGTGAGCCGCTCTGAGACTCTTCGGAGTGGAGGGCGGGATATAAATCCAATATCTTCTTCTTCTTCTTCTCTCCCCACAACAGGCACCGTGCGAGAGAGCTCTTAAGAGAACTTGTGGCTGACCCAACACCACCCAGCATGTGGAGAAGTGTGGAATGAAACCCAGTTCTTCCAGATTAGAGGCTGCACACTAAACCACTACACCAGACTGGCTCTCTGTTACCACGCTGGCACAGTGTGAGTGCGGAAAGCAACAAGCAATCCCAGTGTTTCATTCATAAGCTTCTACACTCGGCCTTCTCCTTACTGTTCACCTTTCTTGATCACTGCTGGAAGCAATTAACAAAATTGAGAGTAATAATGAGGGATGTGACTCTTCATAACTTCAACCAATTCACGGCTGATTGGAAACTGGCATGCGAGAGACTGACCTTCCAAAGAAATAACACAAGGGGATGTGTAAAACAAGACTGTTCTTCCCTACAGTGCACAGCAGACTTTGAGAAGCTTTTTGCTGTGACTTGAAGAAAAAGATGAAGATCTTGGATTTATATCCAGCCCTATGCTCTGAGGAAGAGCCCCGTGGCGCAGAGTGTTAAAGCTGCAGTACGGCAGTCCTAAGCTCTGCTCACAACCTGAGTTCGATCCCCAGTGGAAGCTGGGTTTTCAGGTAGCCGGCTCGAGGTTGACTCAGCCTTCCATCCTTCTGAGATTGGTAAAATGAGCACTCAGCTTGCTGGGGGGGGGGTGGAGCATAGATGACTGGGGAAGGCAATGGCAAACCACCCTGTAAAAAGTCTGCCATGAAAGCAACGTCACCCCAGAGTCGCACAGGGGACCTTTCCTTTCCTATACTCTGAATCTCAAAGCAGTCACAATCTCCTCTACCTTCCCACCCCACAACGGACACCCTGTGAGGTAGTGTCAAGCATGCATATTTCATGTGCCAGGTAGGCATACCAGACATAGAACAGAACACCACTCCGGCCTGCTTCTCCCCCCCACCTTTACAACAAAAAGGTGCATAATAAATCCATCTGGACCCAAGATGTTTAGGTTAGCCTTGCAGTAACTGTGTAAAGTGCCTCTCCCCCAGATTCACACAGCCAGGTCTTATCTGTTCTCAGAGAAAGTGTGAGAAAGGGAGATGTTTTATTAGCTTGCATTCCTTAGCCATAAAAGAGATACTAGCTAGTAGCCTTTTAACCCGTGACTCAAATTGCATCTGTATGTTATCCTTTTGAAGTTTGCCTATAAGTAACTATTCAATTCTGTATACGTCATTACTTCCAAGGACCCTGTCCTTGACTAAGCTATGTAGTTTTACAATAAAGCAACTTTTGATTACAAGAACAAAAGCTTGATTATTGAAAATATCGATGCTTGACAGGTAGGTGAGGCTGAGAGGGCTCTCACAGCAGCTGCCCTTTCAAGGACAACTCCTGCGAGAGCTTTGGCTGACCCAAGGCCATTCCAGCAGCTGCAAGTGGAGGAGTGGGGAATCAAACCCGGTTCTCCCAGATAAGAGTCCGCGTGCTTAACCACTGCACCAAACTTGAGACTTTTTCAGCAGTGCGCTTTATGGCACCTTTGCAGCGCGGCGCCAGGAGTTGGGAAGGGGCGCACTGCTTTCAAGATTAGCCCATTTCTGTGTTTCGTCTAAAGCAGCAGTCTTCAAACCAAAGGTCAGCGAGCACCCACAGGTGACTTGCAGAGCTGGATCAGGAGCCCATAGACAGCTGGCATGTTTCCTTGCTATTTTACAGAAGGATGCACTGCCAGTGCACATATGTAGAGAGTAGGGTTGCCAACTTCCACTTGGAAAATGCCTGGAGCTTTGGGGATAGGGTTGCCAGGTCCAATTCAAGAAATATCTGGGGACTTTGGGGGTGGAGCCAGGCAACATTGGAGGTGGAGCCAGGAGCAAGGGTGTGACAAGCGTAATTGAATTCCAGAGGGAGTTCTGGCCATCATCACATTTAAAAGGGACCACACACCTTTTAAATGCCTTCCCTCCTTTGGAAATAATGAAGGATAGGGACACCAATTATGGGACTCAACTGGCCCCCCTCGTCCAATCTTTTTAAAACTTGGAGGGTTTTTTGAAGAGAGGCACCAGATGCTATGCTGAAAATTTGGTGCCTCTATCTCAAAAAAACAGCCCTCCCCAGAGCCCCAGATACCCGTGGATCAATTCTCCATTATACCCTATGGGAATTGGTCTCCATAGGGAATAATGGAATGCCCAGCAGACATTTCCCTTCCCCACTTTCTGATGATCCTGAAGTGGGAGGAGGGCCTCTAAACTAGGGGATCCCATCTCACACAGTGGCCAGTCAGTTCTTCTGAAGGTTCAACAACAGAGTATAGAGGTTGAGGTCTTCATAAGAACATAAGAAGATCCCTATTGGATCAGACCAGTGGTCCATCTAGACCAGCATCCCATCTCACACCGTGGCCAACCAGTTCTTTTGAAGGTTCAACAACAGAGTATAGAGGTTGAGGCCTTCATAAGAACATAAGAAGATCCCTATTGGATCAGATCAGTGGTCCATCTAGACCAGCATCCCATCTCACACAGTGGCCAACCAGTTCTGGAGGAACTGGCTGCCTCCTAGCTTTGGGAATCAGAGGTTTAAGACCTCTAAATGTGTACGGTCCCCTAAGCTGCCAAGGCTAGTAGCGATTGCTAGACTTATCCTCCATGAATTTATCTAGTCCCGTTTAAAAGCTATTTCTCCATGTGTTCTTATGAATATGAGTTCCCAGGGGTCATTCTGTAGAAAAAGAGGTGCCAGAGCTCATAAACACAACTCGTTGGCATATGCCACACATAGGGTTGCCAAGTCCAATTCAAGAAATATCTGGGGACTTTGGGGGTGGAGCCAGGAGACTTTGGGGGTGGAGCCAGGGTGTGACAAGCATCATTGAACTCCAAAGGGAGTTCTGGCCATCACATTGAAAGGGACTGCACACCTTTTGAAATGCCTTTCTTCCATAGGAAATAATGATAGGGGTACCTTCTTTGGGGGCTCATAGAATCGGACCCCCTGGTCCAATATTTTTGAATCTTGGGGGGATATTTTGGGGAGAGGCGCTGGATGCTATGCTGAAAATTCGGTGCCTCTACCTCAAAAAACAGCCCTCCCAGAGCCCCAGATATTCGCAGATCAATTCGCCATTATTTCCTATGGGAATAAGACTCCAGGGGGAATAAGAGAGTTCCCAAAAACATTTCCCTTCCCTCCCCCCCCCCCCGCTTTCCGATGACCCTGAAGCGGGGGGAGGGCCTCTAAGCAGGGGGATCCCCTGCCCCCACCTGGGGATTGGCAACCCTAGCCACACACCCCGACATCACTGGAAGGAATACTCAATTTCATCAGCTCAGCATCTACCTTAAAATGCTTCTTGAATTATAATTGTCATCATAAAACCTTAGTCCCATCATAATTTTTTAAATTACTTTCTCCTATGTGGCCCCAGGGGCATGAGGAAGACTTCCATCGGTCTGCTTTATATGTTTTGGTTATTTTCCCATTTTTTTTTGTGGGGACAAATATTAGAAAGTTTGTCAAATCTTAAGAGTTCAGCAAAATTCACACAGGGGGTTTGAACCATGGAGCCCAGAAGCAAGCAAGGGGGGGGCAAGGGGGGGGTTAAGAAAGAAAGAGCACAATAAAAATTTAGAGGTTCCAGAGCTCCACTCCCAGTGCTTTTTCTGAGGAGGAACGCACAGGAACGCAGTTCTGGCTGGCTTGGTGTCAGGGGGTATGGCCTGCTATGCGAATGAGGTCCTGCTGGGCTTTCTCTACAAAAAGCCCTGTGTGAAACAATGGTGGTGTCATGGGGTGTGGCCTAATATGTCAGTGAGTTCCGGCTGGGCTTTTTCTAGAAAGAAAGCCCTGGAGGTATTGGTGCGTTTCCTGCATTGTGCATTCCTGCATTCCTGTTGGACTAGATGACCCTGGAGATCCCTTCCAACTCTGCGATTCTATGATCTCCTAATATCTTCGGCAGGCACTTTCTCCAAAGCCCTGTGACAAAGCTGAGGGGGATAGACAGAGAAAGTCAAACTGGTCCAGGGCCCCTAAAGGTGTGGGGGCCCAGAGGCTGGTGCCTACTTGCTCTATTTTTAATCCAGCTCTGGTGGGGAAGAATGCAGCAGGAGCATACAGGGGCCGTTAAAGAAATTTGTCCATCGCACAGATGGAGCTGTTGCGGCTGCAAGGAGCCAGCCTTCCACAAGCCATGGCGCTCTGGTGTTTTGCTCAGTGCCTCCCTCCTTTCCCCATCAGCGTGTGATGGCTTGCTGAAGGAAATAAAAACGATAGCTTTATTGCCCTCCCCGGCGAACAGCTGTTCCGAGCATTAATTATGTGTGGTGCAGAATGAGCATCTCAAATCCAAACACTTTTCTTGAAGGCGGGGAGGGGGGGGCGCGGAAACCGTTCCTTCTCCGTGACTTCAATTTGTGTGTACATTTATCTCCATGAACAGGATATTAGAACCCCCGAAAGTGATCGTACTTGTTTTAATGAGTACTTTGAACTTAATCCATTTTAGGCTTGGGATGCTCTCCACTGCCTACTGCGTAATTACATTTCTGTTATCGCAGATTCACAATGCCCTCCCTCACGCTCAGCAATCTATTCTTCGCCCCCTTTGTGGGTGTGTGTCCTGGCATTCCGATCGGGGCACGGAGAGCAGGAGAGAAGGCAAAAGCAGATGGAACATTTGAAGAAGGGGGGTCCGTTGGAACACTCCATTGCTGCCTTCTATACAGGGTGTCGAACTCATTTGTTATG
Source organism: Heteronotia binoei (assembly GCF_032191835.1). NCBI lineage: Eukaryota > Metazoa > Chordata > Lepidosauria > Squamata > Gekkonidae > Heteronotia > Heteronotia binoei. Next base: position 19,325,798 of record NC_083224.1, on the reverse strand, counting down.
GGGGCCAGATCTGACATAAATGAGACCTTGTTGGGCCGGGCCATGTGTGTACCTATTTAAGATTAGGTAGCAGAGATATACATTTTATAAAGAACACAAATACATACATATATATATATGTTAATATATATTTAGAAACTGCCTGTCTGCCTGTCTGTCTGTCTGTCTGTCTGTCTGTCTGTCTGTCTGTCTGTCTGTCTGTCTGTCTGTCTGTCTGTCTGCCTGCCTGCCTGCCTGTCTGCCTGCCTGCCTGCCTGCCTGCCTGCCTGCCTATCTATCTATCTATCTATCTATCTATCTATCTATCTATCTATCTATCTATCTATCTATCTATCTATCTATCTATCTATCTATCGTCTGTCTGTCTATCTGTCTGTCCGCCTGTCCGTCTATCCATCTATCCGTCTGTCTCTGTCCGTCCGTCCGTCTGTCCATCCATCCATCCATCCATCCATCCATCCATCCATCCATCCATCCATCCATCCATAACTTAAAATATGCTTAAAATGTTAGCACTCATTGGTCTTAAAGATGCTTTCTTTGTATTTCTCCCAGGGGTCCAGGGAATTGGGCAAAGAAAGCGCGGGCTATTTCCTTCCTTCCCCAGGGGACGGGGGTGGGGGGAGCCTCAGCAATAGAAGGGAAAAGTGGCTTGGCTCAGTAGCTCTGCTGTGCGATTGAGAGAGCCTGGCAAAGTAAGCTTTTCTCCCTCCCACGAGAGGAGTTTCAGCCAATGGAGAAAATAGAGATTTTGCTCTGTAGCTTCTGTGCTTTTGAGCAAGCCTTGCAAAGCAAGCTGTTAGCAGAAGGAAGCAAGATATAAGGAGAAGGAAGCTGATGACAGCTAGTTGCTTGGGGACCTGATAGGAGACCTCCGGGGGCCTGATTAGGCTCCGAACTGCATGTTTGACATCCCTGTTCTATAACTAGTCAACAAATTTCTTCTCCAAGGTCAAGCACTGGGAAGGGGGGCAATTTTACCCATTTGTACTAAAAGCCTGCTGTAGATGATGCCAGCTGGCTAGGGCAGGGCCAAACTTGCCTTACCTAAGAGCAGGGCTCATTTTGTAGCAGGAGCTCCTTTGCCTGTTTGGCCACACACCCTTGATATAGCCAATCCTCCAAGAGCTTACAGGGCTCTTACTACAGGGTCTACTGTAAGCTCTTGGAGGATTGGCTACATCAGGGGTGTGTGTGGCCTAATATGCAAAGGAGTTCCTGCTACAAAATGAGCCCTGCCTAAGAGCTACATAGAATAAATGCCAGATGTTTGAGAGAAGGAAGGAAGGAAGAAAGGGCAGGAGGAGGAGAGATTGGATTTATACCTCACCCTTCGTTAGCCAAAGGAGTCTCCGAGCAGCTCACAATCTCCTTTACCCTCCCCCACCCACGACAGACACCCTGTGAGGTAGATGGGGCTGAGAGAGCTCTGACAGAAGCTGCCCTTTCAAGGACACCTCTTGTGAGAGCTATAGCTGACCCAAGGCCATTCCAGCAGCTGCAAATGAAGGAGTGGGGAATCAAACCTGTTTCTCCCAGATAAGAGTCTGCACACTTAAACACTACACCAAACTGGCTCTCAAATCCTCTTTTTCAGGGTGGTTTTTTTTTTTGAAAGAAAGAAAGAAAATAGATGGCTGAGGAGGGAGGGAAAGAGAGGTGGAAAGAAAGCAACTTTCTTGGGTCACTGAGCAGAGGCACCTTTGAACATCTCTTGCTTTGGAGACCCCATGGGGTTGCCAGGAGTCTGCTGTGACCTGGCAGCACTTTCCACTCACAGTGTACATCTTTTTCCATCTGGGTTTCAGTTATGTCTGAGCCAGCTTGGTGTAGTGGTCAAGTGTGCGGACTTTGATCTGGGAGAACCAGGTTTGATTCCCCTCTCCTCCACTTGCAGCTGCAAGCATAGACAACTTCAAGAGAGGACTGGATAAACATTTGAACCAGAGGTCCATCAGTGGCTATTAGCCACAGCGTATTGTTGGAGTTCTCTGTCTGGGGCAGTGATGCTCTGTATTCTTGGTGTTTTGAGGGGGGCACAGAGGGAGGGCTTCTAGTGTCCTGGCCCCGCTGATAGACCTCCTGATGGCATCTGGGTTTTTTGGCCACTGTGTGACATGGAGTGTTAGACTGGATGGGCCTTTGGCCTGATCCAATATGGCTTCTCATGTTCTTATGAATGGCCTTGGGTCAGCCATAGCTCACGCAGAGTTTATCCTTGAAAGGGCAGCTTCTGGGAGAGCTCTCTCAGTCCCACCCACCTCACAGGGTGTCTGTTGTGGGGAAGAAAGGTAAAGGAGATTGTGAGTTGCTCTGCGACTCTGACTTTCAGAGTGGAAGTCGGAATATAAATTCAGTGTGTTCTTATTCTTCTTCCTAAGTCTGAAGCATTTGCAAAAATAAATAGGACAATTTTGTAAGAGTGTTAAAGCAGAGGGCAGCCACCTGAAAACATGAGGGAAGGCCAAAAGTGAGGGCAGATCCAACTTTCAGCTCGATGGTGTGTAGGGTTGTTATTCCAGCTGTGCAACTGGGTGGACTCCCGCAGTGCGTAAAGAACTCGTGGTGAATTATCTTTAAATACCATTTCCCTGCACCCCAAGTTTGTCTAATGCTCAAAGTGTACCAATTTATTCTCCGAGATTGGAAGGAAAATGCAGGCAATTTGCTCTCCAAAGCCTTTTGCGACGTCACCTGAAAAGTTTTATCTGAGGTTTTTGTGCGTCAATTTCTCAGTCATTCTTTCAAGGGCCTTACCTTCTACGATGCAGAACCCAATTACGCTTGGAGTGTCTTTCTAATTGCCTCCTAAGTGAAAGAGTTCCAATTCATCTTTTCGCCTTAATGAAACTATGGCACGAATGCTTCCCGGAACAAAAGATCGATGGGATAAGTCGAGATGCTACGGTACAGCTGATTTCTGGTTCTGGTGTGTCATTCTGACATCACTCCAGTTCTCCACTGGGGACCTGATGGGAGTAAAAAAAGTTCCAGTATTTTTGAATTAAGCCAAGGGTGGCCACACTTGCTTAACATAGAATAATGTTGGAGCCACATAGAATAATGTTTGAGAGCCACAAGACAGGAAGGAAGGAAGGAAGGAAGGAAGGAAGGAAGGAAGGAAGGAAGGAAGGAAGGAAGGAAGGAAGGAAGGGAGGGAGGGAGGGAGGGAGGGAGGGAGGGAGGGAGGAAGGAAGGAAGGGAGGGAGGGAGGGAGGGAGGGAGGGAGGGAGGGAGGGAGGGAGGAAGGAAGGAAGGAAGGAAGGAAGGAAGGAAGGAAGGAAGGAAGGAAGGAAGGAAGGAAGGAAGGAAGGAAGGAAGGAAGGAAGGAAGGAAGGAAGGAAGGAAGGAAGGGACGAAGGAAGGAAGGAAAGCAAATAGATGGGATGGGGGGGACAGGGGGGGTAAAAACAAAGCAATTTAACTTTAAATGCATTCTCCAGGTCGCCAGCTGGCTTGATTTGGAGAAGTGATTTAAAGAGAGAAATGCCTTTTCCAAGTCAGCTGGTGGGGCAGTGGGGGCTTTGAGAGCCACACAATATGTGTGAAAGAGCCACAATATGTGTGAAAGAGTCAGGCCTCAGATTCAGTGGGAGCTCACAGGAGCACAGCTCCTGAACCTTTCTGAGAGTTCCACCTCCTCCTTCTGAGAGTCCCACCTCCTTGTCCATTGACTATTATGTGCAGCTGCATAACAATCCCTGGATGAGCTCCACCACCTATTTTTCTACAAAACTATCCCTGGAAAGAGTTGCAGAAAAAGCTGAACCGGTACTCATTTGCATATTAGGCCACACCCCCTGACATCACCATTGTTTCACACAGGGCTTTTTTTACAGAAAAAGCTCAGCAGGAACTCATTTGCATATTCATTTGGAAGCAAATGAAGTAACAAGTAATTTGAGTCTGATCAGTGCCGGATTAAACCCTGTGGAGGCACCCAGGCAGTCAAAATCTCCAGGGAAATGGGGCTTGCAAATTATTTCAGAGTCAGAGCACCCGCCCCACCATCCGTGGTCGCTGCTGCAGCCTGCAGGCACATTCACAAAAGCTAAGTTGCAGGGGAGAGGCAGAGAGAGGCAAATTTGGTGACAACGCCAGCAGACAAGCTGGGCAAAGAGTGGCTCAGTTGCTGGCTGGGTGTGCAGGCTGGGAGGGCTGCAAGCAGGGGGGAAACTGAGGAGGAAAGCCGGCCCAGCCCCCCTAAAGGCATGGGGGGTCCATAGGCCAGTGGCTACTTGGCCTTATTGTTAATCCGGCCCTGAGTCTGATGAAGAATGTGCTGCGAATACTCAAAGTGCATCAGATAAGATCGTTTTGAACCGTTAGGGTTGCCAAGTCCAATTCAAGAAATATCTGGGGACTTTGGGGGTGGAGCCAGGAGACTTTGGGGGTGAAGCCAGGAGACATTGGGGGTGGAGCCATGAACAAAGTTGTGACAAGCACAATTGAACTCCAAAGGAAGTTCGGGCCATCACATTGAAGGGGACTACATACTTTTTAATGCCTTCCCTACATTAGAAATAATGAAGGATAGGGGCACCTTCTTTTGGGGCTCATAAAATTGGACCCCCTACTCCAATCTTTTTGAAACTTGGAGAGCATTTTGAGGAGACTCATCAGATGCAATGCTGAAAATTTGATACCTCTACCTAAAAAAAAAAGCCCCTCAGAGCCCTAGATACCCCGGGACTAATTCTCCATTATACAGTATGGTCCAGCAAACATTTCCCTCCCCCCCCCCCATTTCTGATGACCCTGAAGCTTTGGAGGGCCTCCAAACCAGGGATTTCTGCCTCCACCTGGGAATTGGCACCCCTACTCATGAGTTGCTGAACTTTCAAGTGTTTCACAGTAGGCTTCCCAACCCTCCCGCCCCGGCAGGGGACCCGAGGATTTCCACCCTCTTCCCCCACTCCCCCCAAAAACAGAAGCGGGGGGAGGGGGAAACGGCACCGGGGAGCATGGCGAGCCGCTGCCGCCCCCTCCCTGCCCACCGCAGCTGCTCCTCTGAGATGGGCCCAGGCTGAGCCCATCTCGGAGGAGCAGCCAAGAGGCGGCAGCAGCGCAGGCGAGGCAAAACCAGAGAAGGAGAGGGCGGAGGCAGGCCAGGAGCAGGCTAGGACCCGGACTCGCAGCTCGCCACGCCCCCGGCCCACCTCCACCCCCTCCAATTCCACCCCAGAGGCGGAGCAGGCGAGGCCGCCACGCTGCTGCTGCCCCCCCCTGCCCCACCGCAGCTGCTCCTCCGAGATGGGCTCAGCCTGAGCCCATCTTGGAGGAGCAGCCACGGTGAGCGGAGAAGAGGCAGCAGCCGCGCGGCGGCATCGCCCACTCCGAGATGGGGCAGCTTGCCATGCTCCCTGGCGCCGTTTCCCCCCTCCCCCCTAGCTCCACCCCTGTGTCTCCTGGCTCCACTCCCAAAGTCTCCTGGCTCCACCCCCAAAGTCCCCAGATATTTCTGGGATTGGATTTGGCAACCCTATTTCACAGTAACACAGGGCAACCAAAGGTTCAAGTTTACCTTCGCACTATGCAAACGACCTCTGCAAGGACTGTGCAACAAATGGAAGGTCTGGGCTCCTTTCACAGCCATGTTGTTCTGCCTCCTCCCCCCCCTGCCCCCACTCCCCTTCAGTTTTAAGGACGCAGACACACCATCCAAAGAGGAAGGCCTTCTCAAGTAGAGACTGAAGCCTCTGGAGGGGAAAAGACACATGATGGCTGTGGGGGCGGGAAGGAGCCTGGGAAAGCAGGAGAACCCCCGCTGGGACCTGAGGATTGGCAAGCCTAGGAACCATCAGGAGATAAATAGAACCCCTTTGAGTTAGCGGTTTACACAAGAAGTTTATATTTTGCCTTTCCCGTAGCTCAAGGCAACAGACAAACTTCAGTCTACAAATATAAAATTATAGAGCAATAAGCCATTCCAAAATCAAATCATCATAATTTACAATTTAAAACAGGCTCATAAAGACATCTTGGTAATCAACTCCTTTCAGAAGCCTGCCATTTTTTTTTTTTAAAAAAGAACACCCAGATTATTAATGAAAATGTAATCAGAAGATCTTACAAGCTCTGTGGAAACTCGGAAGAGAATTTCCTTTCCTTCCACTTCCCAGAGGTGACTTCAGAACTGGCACAGTGTTTTGTGGGCCCAACCCGAGTGGAAGGATTGACATAGCAGGGTTTGCCCAAGAAGTATATTGCAAAAAAAGGGCAAACTTACATTTATTCGCATGGATCCAGTTCGCATCCAGGTAGCACTCAAAAGTAGAGAGAGAAGCCTAATCTAAAGAGACCTTTCCTTATCACAAATGGCCAGCTTGTCCAGCATCACATGTATGGGAGTATGAGGGCACTGTATAAGTACATAAGACCATAAGAGAAGCCATATTAGCCCGTTTACGGGAAAAGGCAGAATATAAGCCTACTAAATAAATAAATAAAATAAATAAATCAGACCAATGGCCCATTCAGTCCAACACTCTGTGCCACACAGTGGCCAAAAAACCAGGCACCATCAGGAGGTCCATCAGTGGGGCCAGGACACTAGAAGCCCTCCCACTGTTGCCCCTCCCAAGCACCAAGAATACAGAGCATCACTTGTCCCAGACAGAGTTCCAACAATACTCGGTGGCTAATAGCCACTGGTGGACCTCTGCTCCACATGTTGATCCAATCCCCTCTTGAAGCTGTCCATGCTGGCATCCATCACCACTTCCTGTGGCAGTGAATTCCACATGTTAATCACCCTTTGGGTGAAGAAGGACTTCCATTGATCCATTCTAACCTGACTGCTCAGCAATTTCATGGAATGTCCATGAGTTCTCATATTGTGAGAAAGGGAGAAAAGTACTTCTATCTCTACCATCTCTATCCCATACATAATCTTGTAAACCTCTATCTTGTCACCCCTCAGTTGACATTTCTCCAAGCCTTTTAACCTTTCTTCATAAGGAAAGTGTTCCAACCCTTTAATCATTCCAGTTGCTCTTTTCTGCACTTTTTCCAATGCTATAATATCTTTTTTGAGGTGACCAGAACTGTACACAGTACTCCAAATGAGGCCGCACGGTCAATTTATACAGGGGCATTTATACAGGGGATCTACAGGAGAGACCTGCAGAGATGTGTGTCTCCATCAAAGGCCATGTGATGGGGAATGAGAGGACAAAGGGAGAGAAAAGGGTCAGGAGGCAGAAGACAAAGAGAGGCATCCCATTCAAGTAGTGATGTGGTACTCCTCAATGTCCAGGCGTGCTGAGTTGCTCACTCCAACATTATCATCCATCCTTTCCAATGACTGAATTCTCACCTAACTTGTCTGGATTCAGCTTCTTCACCATCATCCACTTCAATGCATGTGTGTATGAAGGGCCATCAAGTCATAGCCCATTTATGACAACCCCATAGGGACTTCAAGGCAAGTGAGACGAGGAGGAGGTTGGCCATTGCCTTCCTCTGCAAAGTCTTCCTTGGTGAACTCCCATCCAAATATTGACTCTGCTTAGCTTCTGGGACCTGATGAGATTAGGCTGTGCTATATGCAGGGCTTTCTTTTGTAGCAGAAACTCCTTTGCATATTAAGTCACACCCCTTGTTGTAGCCAATCCTCACAGAACTTACAGTAGGCCCTGTAAGAAGAGGATTGGCTACATCAGGGACTTACAGTAGGCCCTGTAAGAAGAGGATTGGCTACATCAGGGGCTTATAGTAGGCCCTGTAAGAAGAGGATTGGCTACATCAGGGACTTACAGTAGGCCCTGTAAGAAGAGGACTAGCTACATCAGGGGCTTACAGTAGGCCCTGTAAGAAGAGGATTGGCTACATCAGGGGCTTATAGTAGGCCCTGTAAGTAGGCCCTGTAAGAAGAGGATTGGCTACATCAGGGACTTACAGTAGGCCCTGTAAGAAGAGGATTGGCTACATCAGGGGCTTATAGTAGGCCCTGTAAGAAGAGGATTGGCTACATCAGGGACTTACAGTAGGCCCTGTAAGAAGAGGATTGGCTACATCAGGGGCTTATAGTAGGCCCTGTAAGAAGAGGATTGGCTACATCAGGGACTTACAGTAGGCCCTGTAAGAAGAGGATTGGCTACATCAGGGGCTTATAGTAGGCCCTGTAAGAAGAGGATTGGCTACATCAGGGGCTTATAGTAGGCCCTGTAAGAAGAGGATTGGCTACATCAGGGACTTACAGTAGGCCCTGTAAGAAGAGGATTGGCTACATCAGGGGCTTATAGTAGGCCCTGTAAGAAGAGGATTGGCTACATCAGGGACTTACAGTAGGCCCTGTAAGAAGAGGACTAGCTACATCAGGGGCTTACAGTAGGCCCTGTAAGAAGAGGATTGGCTACATCAGGGGCATGTGTGGCCTAATATGCAAAGGAGTTCCTGCTACAAAAAAAAAAGCCCTGGCTATACCATTCCACATCCCTTCTGCTTGAATTCAGCTTCCAAATACTGGTTCAAGATGACCATTTCGAATGGCTTTGTTAAGAAATATAGAGTAGAGGGCCCTTAGGATGAAGAAGATGATAACCAGTTCCATAGCTACACAGCCCTCCTCAATGGTTTGATACATTCTTAAGAACTACTTGAAATAAAACTTACCTTTGTAGTATTTTAGGAACTGAGTCCCAGGTGAATAATTTGACAGCTGTAGATATAGGCTAGCCTGAGCTGATTGGATCTCAGAAGCTATGGAGGGTTGGCCATGGTTGGTATCAATATTCCCTCTACGCTATGGAGTCTTATGAGCAAAAGTTCTACTTTGTGAGCTATTGGCTTTAAAGTTGTGAGTGAGCAATTTGGCTACTTCATAAATGCGTTTGCTCTAGGGCAGGGGTGGCCAACGGTAGCTCTCCAGATGTTTTTTGCCTACAACTCCCATCAGCCCCAGCCAGCATGGCCAATGGCTGGGGCTGATGGGAGTTGTAGGCAAAAAAACATCTGGAGAGCCAGTATGGTGTAGTGGTTAAGTGTGCGGACTCTTATCTGGGAGAACCGGGTTTGATTCCCCACTCATCCACTTGCACCTGCTGGAATGGCCTTGGGTCAGCCATAGCTCTGGCAGAGGTTGTCCTCGAAAGGGTAGCTGCTGTGAGAGCCCTCTCAGCCCCACCCACCTCACAGGGTGTCTGTTGTGGGGGAGGAAGGTAAAGATTGTGAGCTGTTCTGAGACTCTGTTCTTGAAAGGGCAGCTGCTGTGAGAGCCCTCTCCAGCCCTGCCCACCTCACAGGGTGTCTGTTGTGGGGGAGGAAGGGAAAGGAGATTGTGAGCCGCTCTGAGACTCTTCGGAGTGGAGGCCGGGATATAAATCCAATATCTCCATCTACCTCACAGGGTGTCTGTTGTGGGGGAGGAAGGGAAAGGAGATTGTGAGCTGCTCTAAGACTCTTCGGAGTGGAGGGCAGGATATAAATCCAATATCTTCTTCTTTTGGAGAGCTACTGTTGGTAACCCCTGCTCTAGGGCCACCCTTCCTGAGAGATGACAAAGATGTGTGACCCGAAGGCTAATAAACTGTGACACTAACTCATAACACAAACTTGCATTAACTCAGTTTAAAGGGAACACGCCATGAGCAGAGAGCTCAGACTGCAGTACTGTAGCTTTACCACTCTGTGCCACGGGACTACCATATCCGTATAGCGGCATACAAAGAAATCCCCCTTCCAGTTTCCACATCCAACAACTGGGAATCCCAAATATCACTCTAAAGAGGAGGAGCCACTCCTTTTAGGCAGTGCCAAATAAAATTCTCCACCAGTCCCAGCACTTCTCCTGCCATAAGACCCGCCCTCCCTCCCCCCAAACCCATAACAATAAATTCCTCTATGCTAAAAAAGGTACGATACTGAAACTGAACAATAAATTCCAACCTTCCAACAGCAGGCGGGGAAAACCAAAAAAAGCCAAACTACTCCCATAGCTTCTGCCCCCATGAACTGTCTCCCCCACCCCATCATTTTGCACAGCTCCCAAACTGCCGTCCCCCCATTGGTGGTTGATCCCCAGTTTCCCTGGTTGGTATTTGGATGGGGAAACTTCCCAGGAATACCAGGGTCATGACGTGGAGTGAGGCAGGGATCATTTTGTAGAAAAATAGGTGATGGGGCTCATTAGCACAACTCCTTAGCGTATGCTGCTCCCCCCATCAGCCAACAGCAACCCAATGCAAGAAAGGAGAGCCCCAGGTGAGTGAGGCCTGCTGGGGCTGGCCAGAGATCCAGCCAGCCCAAGCAGACCTCGCTCACCTGGGGTTCTCCTGCCCCCCCCCCCAGCCAGAAGGCAAGCAAGCCACCCTGCACCCAAAATCACATCAGAAGTGGAGAAAGGGTGGCGCAGGCCTCTCCAGGGGTTCACGAGGGCTGCTGCGGGTGGGGCAAAGCTCCTGGTGTCTGGCTGCCCGCCCGCTCTCCTAATTCAGGGACTGTTATACAGTTGCATCTACTATTCAGTGGACAAGGTAGATGATGAGGAGGAGGAGGTGGAACTCTCAGAAAGGTTCAGGAGCTGTGCCCCTGTGAGCTCCTGCTGAATTCAAGGCCCGGAGTGAGGCAATGTCAGCACATCTCTAGACGTCTCCTGCCTCGAAAACCCTACAGGGTCACCAGAGGTCAACTGTGACCTGATGATAAAAAATAAACCAAGGGGGGAAAAAGTAATAATCGGCTGATAACAGACGGGCATTTTGGGGCGGATGGGAGGCGTCCCAAATCGGGACAGCTCAAAAAGAAAGGTCCTGAAGCCTCCACCCGCTCCCCCGCAAGCCGTCCCCAACCCATCCATAGGGCAAGATGGGCGTATTCAGACGACTGTTGCGCACCATCCCCGTTACTCAGCTTCCCCATACATTTCCGGTAGTCATGCGCAGTTTTTATTTTTTAAAACCTGGATGCGACTTGGGGCGGCTTGGCGGTTTCACACGGCCCTTGTGCCCTTCCGCTTCCTGATGCCAAAGAGGTGGCTAGGGTTGCTGTAATGTACTGTGTGATGAGACGTGTTGAAGGCAACATGCTTTATTAGCGAGTAGATCACAAGGCAAGGCAACGCGGGCCGGGTCCCAATTATATACATACCCCGGAATAACCCTCAGTCTGGCCAGGTCCAATCCTGGCCAGTAAAACTTCCCGCCACAGATCTTGATTGGTGGAGCATATTTGCGGAGCTACATCAGGGGACCAGTGGACTTCCACTGGTCACCTCCGTATCATCCGCTGTGTTGTAATTTCGGGACTGAAATGCTAGACACAACAGTTGCCCAGTCCAATTCAAGAAATATCTGGGGACTTGGGGGATGGAGCCAGGAGACATTGGGGGCGGAGCCAGGAGCAAGGGCGGGACAAGCATCATTGAACTCCAAAGGGAGTTGTGGCCATCACCTTTAAAGGAACAGCACACTTTTTAAAATGCCTTCCTTCCATAGGAAATAATGAAGGATAGCGGCACCTTCTTTGGGGGCTTGTAGAATTGGAACCCTCAGTCCAATCTTTTTGAAATTTGGAGGGTCTTGGATGCTATGCTGAAAATTTGGTGCCTCTAACTCTTGGAGGATTGGCTACAGCAGGGGGATGTGGCCTAATATGCAAAGGAGCTCCTGCTAAAAAAAAAAGGCCTGGTTACCAGGTCTCTCCCCCCCCCCCCCGATACCAAAGGCAGGGCCAGCCCTAGACTGTCTGACACCCAAGCAGTGCCGGATTCAACCTGTGGAGGCCCCAGGCAGTCAGATTCTCAGGGCCCCCCTCACAAATGATCTCAGTCAGAGCACCCGCCCCGCCACCCTTGGCCCCTGCTGCTGCCTGCAGGCACGTTCACAAATGCTAAGCTGCAGGGGAGAGGCAGAGAGAGGCAAACTTGGCAACAATACCAGCAGCAGCTGCACCAGGCAAGTCGGGCAAAGAGCGGCTCAGTTGCTGGCTGTATGTGCAGGCTGGGAGGGCTGCAAGCAGGAGAAAGCCGGCCCAGGGCTAGGGTTGCCAAGTCCAATTCAAGAAATATCTGGGGACTTTGGGGGTGGAGGCAGGAGACATTGGTGGTGGAGCCAGGAGCAAGGGTGTGACGAGCAGAATTGAACTCCGGAGGGAGTTCTGGCCATCACTTTTAAAGGGACAGCACACCTCTTTAAATGCCTTCCTTCCATAGGAAATAATGAAGGATAGGGGCACTTTCTTTTGGGGCTCACAGAATTGGACCCCCTGGTCCACTCATTTTGAAACTTGGGGGGGGTATTTTGAGAAGAGGCACTAGATGCTATACTGAAAATTTGGTGCCTCTACCTAAACAACCAGCCCCCCCAGAGCCCCCAATACCCGCAGGTCATTATTCCCCTATGGGAATCATTCTCTATAGGGAATAATTGCCCAGTAGGCATTTCCGTCTCCCCCCCTGCCGCTTTCTGATGACCCTAAAGCGGGGGGCGGGGAGGACCTCCAAACCTGGGAATTGGCAACCCACCCCCCCTCTCTCTCTCACACACACACACACACACTTACTGGGTCTGGTTCCTCCACAACCACATCTGAAAAGAACTACGCTGCTATCTCTCTCTCTCGCACACACAGAGACTTAGTTGCTCGGAAATGAAAGCAAAACATACGGAGGGACTGTGTTGCTGACCCTTCCCATGAAGTACTTCCTGCTCAACTTTAAAGGCACACAGACACACACAGGTTTTGAAATGGACCTGTTTGCAGGTTTCTAAACCTGCTGGAGATCTAGAGCTACATAGTGGCTCTGGGGGTGGGGCTTCCCCCCCGCCGGCCAGCTCGCTGGGGTTTGGGGGGAAGCCTGTAAAACTGGGGGATCCTCTGCTGGGACCTGGGGATTGGGAAGCCCAGAGGTGACTGGTGTGCAGATCAAAAATTTGCTACCACTTCGGACGTGGTAGCTTTTTGAGTCACACTGAAGAGGCTGGGGACCCTGGTGAGGACGGGACGAAGACGGGTGGCAGATGTTTGTGTGTGGAATGATTTTTGGGGTGGATTTCAGAGGTGTCTCTGAGTCGGCCCAGACTACCGATCTGTAATCACTCACGGTGCCTTTTCGGAAAGAAAAGACCAGGAAGACAGCTCAGAAATGCTGACAGATGTTTAAGCAAAGAATATGAATGAAAGGCTTGTCAAAAGAAGGATGATTGACAATTTCAAAAAGCAACCAAGAGCTCTTAAAAATTAACATAAGAGTTTCCCATCTGCATATTTCATAGTTCCATAGCCAGGGCTGAATCCATATTTTATTCTAGAAAGTCTAACATCCCTCGGCTATATATACTAACTCCTTCCCCCTTTCCCCTTCAAAGGGAGGTTTTAAACAGGTCTACAATTCCCCAGTTCGTTCCTGTCCAGAAAAGACTCCCCCCCCCCACCCCCCGCATGCACACACAGGATGTATAACTGGCTCTTTGAAAGAAGTTTACTCTGACAGAAACATTGATTATTTTGGCCAACAATTCCCTTAGCCTTTGAAGAATATATTAGATTTATATCCTGACCTATACTCTGAGTCTCAGAGCAGTCACAATCTCTTTTACCTCCCCCTTCCCCACAACAGACACCCTGTGAGGTGGGTGGAGCTGAGAGAGGATATTTTGGGATTTTTAGGGTGAGAGGCTAGGGAGGTAGAGACATGGGAAGAAGTGTCGTCAACAGAATGTCATCGCTTTCGGGAAAAGCCCAGTAGTGACACCATGCCTTTCCAGGAATTCCCAAAAACTTCATAAGAACATCAGAAGAGCCCTATTGGATCAGACCAGTGGCCCATTCAGTCCAGCATCCAGTTTAGTGTGGTGGTGAATTGTGCGGACTCTTATGTGGGAGAAGCGGGTTTGATTCCCCACTCCTCCACTTGCAGCTGCTGGAATGGCCTTGGGTGAGCGATAGCTCTGGCAGAGGTTGTCCTTGAAAGGGCAGCTGCTGTGAGAGCCCTCTCAGCCCCACCCACCTCACAGGGTGGCTGCTGTGGGGGAGGAAGATAAAGGAAATTGTGAGCCACTCTGAGACTCTGAGATTCAGAGTGGAGGGCAGGATATAAATACAATATCATCATCAGTAAATACAATATCATCATCATCATCATCATCTTCTTCTTCTTCTTCTTCTTCTTCTTCTTCTTCTTCTTCTTCTTCTTCTTCTTCTTCTTCTTCTTCTTCTTCTTCTTCTTCTTCTTCTTCTTCTTCTTCTTCTTCTTCTTCTTCTTCTTCTTCTTCTTCTTCTTCTTCTTCTTCTTCCCTGATGTTGCCTCCTGGCTCTGGGATCCAGAGGATTAATGCCTTTGAATGAGAAGGTTCTCCTCAGCTATTAATCACTCTGTTTGTGAAGTAATATTTCCTTTTACCCATTCTGAACCTACCACCCGTCAGCTTCATCAGCTTATGTCATGAAGGCCATTAACTTCATCCCCAAGATTGGGAGGCTCCTTCAAAACACTGAGAAGAATTAGCGCGGCAGGTGTTTTTTGGAGAACATTCAACGGCACTCAGGAGGTGAGTGAAATACTGATGCAGGAGCACAGGCTGCAGGAAGATAAACAGAGCCAGCAAAGACAACAACAGATGGGGAAACATATCTCAACGGGAGGGGGAAAGACAAAGGTTGAATTCAATGTACTGTGGTAGCGCAAAGTAACAAATGGATGTCAGTGTGCTTGATCCAAAGAGGGGTAGAATCTTGTCTACGCCTCCTACCAAGATTTACTATTTGCCTTGGCTATTTTGGGAAGCCATGTTTAAGTGCAGATTGCGCAGACCTTGATAATCTCCAGTTGGGTGTAGATGTCATACTACGTCAAGAGAACAGCAGAGGTGATGGTGGAGAACAAAAGAGTGTGCCTTTTTCTCTCAAAATATTGTGCCAGGCAGATAGAGAGTCGGTTTGGTGTGAGAGCCAGTTTGGTGTCATGGTTAAGTGCATGGACTCTTGCCTGGGAGAGCCGGGTTTGATTCCCCACTTCTCCACATGCACCTGCTGATGTGACCATGGGTCAGCCACAAGGTCTCTCAAGGCTGTTCTGTTCAAGAACAGTTCTGGGAGAGCTCTCTCAGCCCCACCTACCTTACAGGGTATCTGTTGGGAGGGGGAGGGAAAGGAGATTTGTAAGCTGCTCTGAGACTCCTTTGGGTAGCGAAGGACAGGGTATAAATCCAAACTTCTCCTCCTCCTCCTTCTTCTGATCTGAAGACTGGAAATTAATTTGGTTTGCAGCCTTTTTTGATTTTGTTTCAGTAGATCTAAGGGAGCGTTGCCCTGACCTGGAAGGCCCAGGTTGTCCCATTCTCATCAGATCTCAGAATTTAAGCAGGGTCAGCTCTGGTTAGCAGTTGGACAGGAGACCACCAAAGAAGCCCAGGGTTGCTATGCAGAGGCAGGCAATGGTAACAACCTCTGTTCATCTCTTGCCTTGAAAACCTTATGCGGTTGCCATAAGTTGGCAGTGACTTGGCAGTACTTTCCAGCACCAAGTCCAGCCCTCCATGAATCTGTCTGTTGTTGTTCAGTCACACCGTCGAGTCAGACTCTTTGCAACCCCATGGACAAAGTCACGCCAGGCTCTCCTGTCTTCTACCATCCTCTGAAGCCTGCTCAAATTTGTGCTTGTTACATTAGTAACGCTGTCCAGCCATCTCATCTTTTGCCGTCCCCTTCTTCTTTTGCCTTCTGTCTTTCCCAGGATCAGGATCTTCTCCAGAGAGTGCTCCCTTCTCATTGGGTGGCCAAAGTATTTGAGCTTCAGCTTCAGCATCTAACCTTCCAGGGAACAGTCTGGGTTCATTTCCCTTAGGACTGACTGATTGGATCTTCCTGCAGTCCAAAGGACTCTCAAGATTCTTCTCCAGCACCATATCTCAAAAGCATCTATTCTTCTGTGCTCGGCCTTCCTTATGGTCCAGCTCTCACAGCCATATATTACTACTGGGAATACCATCACTTTGATTATATGGACTGTTGCTGGCAGGCTGATGTCTCTACTTTTTATTATACTGCCCCGGTTCGCCATAGCTGTCCTCCCAAGAAGCAAACATCTTTTAATTTCATGGCTACAGTCACCATCTGCAGTGATCTTGGATCCCAGAAATGTAAAGTCTGTCACTACTTCCGTGTCTTCCCCTTCTATTTGCCAAGGTGTGATGGGGCCGGATGCCATGATCTTAGTTTTTTTGATGTTGAGTTTCAAGCCTACTTTTCTGCTCTCCTCTTTCACCCTCAACAAGAGGTTCTTTAGGTCCTCCTCACTTTCTGCCATTAGAGTGGTATCATCTGCATATCTGAGGTTGCTGATGTTTTTTCCAGCAATCTTAATTCCGGCTTCTGCTCCATCCAGGCCAGAATTCTGCATGATGTATTCTGCATATAAATTAAATAAGCAGGGTGACAATATACATCCTTGTCGAACTCCTTTTCCTATTCTAAACCAATCAGTTGTTCCATATTCCATTCTGACAGTTGCTTTTTGACCCTTATACAGGTTTCTTAGGAGACATGTGAGGTGGTCTGGTACTCCCATCTCTTTAAGGACTTGCCACAGTTTGTTGTGATCCACAAAATAAAAGGCTTTAGCATAGTCAGTGAAACAGAAATAGATGTTTTTCTGATACTCCCGTGCTTTCTCCACAATCCATTGAATGTTGACAATTTGATCTCTAGTTCCTCTACCTCTCTGAAACCCAGATTGAACTTCTGGTAGTTCCCGATCTACATACTGCTGAAGCCTAGCTTGTAGGATCTTTAACATGACCTTGCTGGCGTGTGAAATGAGTGCAATGGTGCGATAGTTTGAACATTCGGTTCAATGCGGTTCAATGTGGCCAAGTGCAAAGTAATGCACATTGAAGCCAAGAATCCCAGCTACAAATACAAGTTGATGGGGTGTGAACTGGCAGAGACTGACCAAGAGAGAGATCTTGGGGTCGTGGTAGATAACTCACTGATAATGTCAAGACAGTGTGCGTTTGCAATAAAAAAGGCCAATGCCATGCTGGGAATTATTAGGAAGGGAATTGAAAACAAATCAGCCAGTATCATAATGCCCCTGTATAAATCGATGGTGCGGTCTCATTTGGAGTATTGTGTGCAGTTCTGGTCGCCGCACCTCAAAAAGGATATTATAGCATTGGAGAAAGTCCAGAAAAGGGCAACTAGAATGATTAAAGGGCTGGAACACTTTCCCTATGAAGAAAGGTTGAAACGCTTGGGACTCCCTAGCTTGGAGAAACGTCGACTGCGGGGTGACATGATAGAGGTTTACAAGATAATGCATGGGATAGAGAAAGTAGAGAAAGAAGTACTTTTCTCCCTTTCTCACAATACA
Source organism: Heteronotia binoei (assembly GCF_032191835.1). Lineage (NCBI taxonomy): Eukaryota > Metazoa > Chordata > Lepidosauria > Squamata > Gekkonidae > Heteronotia > Heteronotia binoei. Next base: position 19,308,487 of record NC_083224.1, on the reverse strand, counting down.
AGAACTCGTGGGCATTCGATGAAATTGCTGAGCAGACAGGTTAAAATGGATAAAAGGAAGTACTTCTTCACCCAAAGGGTGATTAACATGTGGAATTCACTGCCACAGGAGGTGGTGGCGGCCACAAGCATAGCCACCTTCAAGAGGGGTTTAGATAAAAATATGGAGCAGAGGTCCATCAGTGGCTATTAGCCACGGTGTGTGTGTGTGTGTGTGTGTGTGTATATATATATAAAATTTTTGCCACTGTGTGACACAGAGTGTTGGACTGGATGGGCCATTGGCCTGATCTAATATGGCTTCTCTTATGTTCTTATTCTTTGCCATTGCCCTTCTTTGGGACTGGAATATAAACTGATCTTTTCCAATCCTGTGGCCACTGTTGCATTTTCCAAATTTGTTGACATAATGTGTGCATCACTTTGACAGCATCATCTTTTAGGATTTTGAATAGCTCAACTAGGATACCATCATCTCCGCTCGCTTTGTTGTTAGTAATGCTTTCTAAGGCCCATTTGACTTCACACTCCAGGATGTCTGGCTCAAGGTCAGCGATTTCACTGTCATGATTGTCCTGGACATTGAGATCCTTCTTGTATAATTCTTCAGTGTATTCTTGCCACTTCTTCATGATCTCTTCTGCTTCTGTTTGGTCCCTACCATTTTTGTTCTTTATCATGGCCATCTTTGCATGAAACGTTCCCTTGATTTCTCCAATTTTCTTGAAGAGATCTCTTGTCCTTCATTCTATTATTTTCCTCTATTGCTTTGCATTGTTCCTTCAGGAAGGCTTCCTTATCTTGCCTTGCTGTTCTCTGAAAATCTGCATTCAGTTGGGTGAATTTTTCCTTTTCACCTTTGCCTTTCGCTTTCCTTCTTTCCTCAGCTATTTGTAAAGCCTCATCAGACAGCCACTTTGCTTTCTTGTATTTCTTTTTCTTTGGGATGGTGCTGATTGCTGTCATGAAGCTCCATCCATCTACTTCTCCTTTAAAGCCTTCCAAGTTGCTGGCCATCACCACAATCCCATGGCAGCGAGTTACACAATTTAATTACGCACTGTGTGAAGAAATACTTCCTTCTGTCTGTCCTGAATCTCCTACTCTTCAGTTTCAGTGGAATGACCCTGGGTTCTAATATTATAGGAGAGGGAGAAAAAACTTCCATGCATCATTTTATAGACCTTTATCACGTCTCCCTTTTCCTTCCTTTTATCTCTTTCCTTCCTAAACACCTGTTAAGTATTTTAATCAATTCTCATAAGGCAGTTCCTCTAGTCCAGGGGTGGCCAAACTTGCTTAACGTGTGAGCCACAAAGAATAAACGTTAGATATCTGAGAGCTGCAAGACATAAACATCAGATGTTTGAGATCCATAAAGAAGGAAGGAAGGAAGGAAGGAAGGAAGGAAGGAAGGAAGGAAGGAAGGAAGGAAGGAAGGAAGGAAGGAAGGGAGGGAGGGAGGGAGGGAGGAAAAGAGATGAGGGAGAGATGGAAAGAAAGCAACTTTAAATGCATTCTCCAAGGTACTGGCAGGCTTGGCTTAGAGAAGTGATTTAAAGAGAGAAATGCCTTCTCCAAGCTGGCTGACATGGTGATGGGGGTTTCAGGAACCACACAATATGTGTGAAAGAGCCACAGTTTGGCCACCTGCTCTAGTCCCATTATCATTTTAGTTGCTCTTTTTTGCACTCTTTCAAGCTCTGCAATATCCTTTTTCAGGTGTAGTGGCCAGAACTGCACCGTTCACACCGTATTTCAAGTGTGGTCTCCCCACAGATTTGAATAAGGGCAGCATGATAGGAGCTGTGTAACACCTGTTCTCATTATGGCCAGCATGATGCCTTTTTCACAACAGATGGATGCTGGGTCAACTGGAAGAGGTGGAAATTATGATGGACTTCGTTATAAAAGCCTGTATGGCTTTTTGTAATCAGAAAAAAAGTCCCTTCCTATTTCATTCAGTAGAGCAATTAAGAACATACGTAGGGTCATGCCGGATCAAAGCAACGGTCCACCAAGTCCAACTGCGGCTGAGCAGTTGCCTTCAGGAAGCCCATGAGTGGGATGGTGTAAGAGGAAGGATCTGGAATGTTATGTCGATGTCAGAGTTAATTTATTACTGGAAAAGGAGCTTCGGTCGTGATGCACTGGTGTAGTAAATATCCTGATAATGTGCAATAGAAATGTTTTCTTTGCAATGTTGTAGGTTTGTGGTTCTTTCTTTTATTTCCCTGTGTGTATTCACAAATAGAAGATGCTACATTTTAAAAAAAAAAACACATTGCGTCGAGGATAAGGAATTCAAGATGGTGGCGTACAATTTGAACGTAATTGTGGTGTCAATGTCTTTGTTAATGCAGCTGGAGAATATTGTGTTTTTGAAAGATTTGGGACTGGTTTTTTTTTTTTTTTAAGATGCTTATAAATATTCTTTCATTTCTATCCTGTACCAAAAACATTTATTTTGCCTACACAGCACTGAACTTGCCTTGCTGATCCAATGGTAGGTGACCTCCAGACCCACTTGACTACTTTAGAGCAATCTGTATGGGGCTGCCCTTGAAGGCTGTTCAAAAGCAGAAGACCACTGGTACAGAACCAGGAGATAACTGCTACAGAGCAAGGCTGATCACCTTCGAGCTGAGGTGGAGTTTGGGTTACAGCAGCCCTATTGGGCACCAGTCTGTTTCCAGATTCAAATCAAGGTGCTAATATTAGTCTTTAAGTTCTTTCATGACTTGAGAGCTGCATAACGTATGATCATCACTTTCCACATGAGCAAATACTGTTGGATTGAGTGATTCAGTGTGGCTGGACTTTGTGGGGGGGGGGGTACTACCCAACTCTAAGGTTGTATAGATGTTATCTCCTTGAATGAGATACCTCTCTTTGCCTTAACCCAGGAGCTGCCCTCTGACCCCTCCTCTCTCTTTTGTCCTATCACTCACCCTCACATGGCCTTCCATGGAGACACATTTCTATGCAGGTCTCTCCTATAGAGACAATACCTTCATCCTCCCACACACATGATGCTGGACAAGCTGGCCATTTGCGATAAGGAAAGGCCTCTTTAGATTAGGCATCTTTCTCTTCTTTTGACTGCATCCGGACTGTGAACTGGATTTATGTGAATAAATATAAGTTTACGTGCTTTGCAATGTTCTTCTTTGGAAATAAATTTACTGTAGTCAGTATCATACCACTATGACTGGGCAAACTCTGCTATATTAACCAAATATCCCAATAAATACACTTCTCAAGAGCAGCTCAACAGTCTTTCTCGGTGGTCCCCTCCTACTGCTATGACAGATCTGTGACAGTGGGGAAGGACCTTTAATGGCTGCACCTGTCTAATGCAATCAGTACCCCAGAGAGATTAGGCAGGCAATTTCATTATTTAGCTTCTGTCAAGATTGCAAGATTTTTCTTGCTTTAAGGGAGCTTTGAAGAGAGAGAGAGAGAATGTTTATAGCAGGTGCTTCTGAATTGTTCCCGTCTGTGTGGGTGTGATACATGTCGATGTTGATTTTGCAGCTTGGTTCTAAAATGTTGAGTTTCTCATTCAGTTCAGTTCAGTTTTATTATAATAATAATAAAATTTTATTTATATACCGCCCTCCCCGCCGAAGCGGGCTCAGGGCGGCTAACAACATTTTCATAAAATTATACAAAGTTTAAAAATACATTAACTTTAAAACGTTCCAGTTAACCAAATACAATACAAATTTCCAAGTGCTAATTCAATTTATAAATGATAGTAGCGAAAGTCACCCAACAGCGGTCTCTCAGCCAGCAAAGGCCATCCTGAAAAGGGTGGTCTTGCAGGCCCTGCGGAACTGGTCAAGGCACCGCAGGGCTCGCACTTCTTCCGGGAGCTGGTTCCATAGGTGTGGAGCTGCGATGGAGAAGGCCCGTGTACGGGTGTTTTGAAGTTTGGCCTCCTTTGGTCCAGGGATAGTCAGCTTGTTCTTCCCTGCTGACCTCAGTGCTCTCTGGGGTTCGTATGGGGAGAGACGGTCCCCTTAGGTAAGCAGGTCCTCGGCCATATTACGGTCAGCGATCAGATCCAACTGACAAAAACATTATCAGGTATACAGATATTCAAGTTAAGCTCCAGTGAAAATAAAGATAGAAAAATTAGCAAAAAAACTCCTATAGAACATTACGTAGTAGAAAGAGAATAAAATATATTCCTCTGGAGGCCCAACAACAGGAAACCCAGCATGGGTTTCTCAAGAACAAGTCATGTCAGACTAACCTGATCTCTTTTTTTGAGAAAGTGACTACCTTGCTGGATCAGGGGAATGCTGTAGACATTGTTTATATTGATTTCAGCAAGGCTTTTGATAAGGTTCCACATACTATCTTTGTTGACAAGTTGGTAAAATGTGGTTTGGATCCTGCTACCGTTAGGTGGATCTGTAACTGGTTGACAGATCACACCCAAAGAGTGCTTGTGAATGGTTCCTCATCCTCTTGGAGAGGAGTGACAAGTGGAGTGCCTCAAGGATCTGTCCTGGGACCTGTATTGTTCAACATCTTTATAAATGATTTGAATGAAGGAATAGAGGAATACTTATTAAACTTGCAGATGATACTAAATTGGGAGGGGTTGCAAATACAGTAGAAGACAGAAACAGGATACAGGATGACCTTGACAGGCTGGAAAAACTGGGCTAAAACCAATACAATGAATTATAACAGGGATAAATGTAAAGTTCTGCATTTAGGTAGGAAAAATCCAATGCATGGTTATAGGATGGAGAAGACTTGTCTTAGTAGTTGCATGTGCGAAAAGGATCTAGGGGTCTTAGTGGACCATATGCTGAACATGAGTCAACAGTGTGATGTGGTGGCTAAAAAGGCAAATGCAATTTTGGGCTGTATCAACAGAAGTATAGTGTCCAGATCATGTGAAGTGATGGTATCGCTTTACTCTGCTCTGGTAAGACCTCACCTGGAGCATTATGTTCAGTTTTGGCCACCACATTTTAAGAAGGATATAGACATGCTCGAATGGGTCCAGAGGAGGACGACAAAGATGGTGAGAGGTCTGGAGACCAAGTCCTATGAAGAAAGGTTGAAAGACCTGGGGAGGTTTAGCCTGGTGAGGGGACGGCTGAGAGGTGATATGATCACATCTTCAAGTACTTGAAGGGCTGTCATATAGAAGATGGTGCAGAATTGTTTTCTGTGGCTCCAGAAGGTAGGACCAGAACCAATGGGTTGAAATTAAGTAAAAAGAGTTTCAGGCTCAATATTAGTAAGAACTTTCCTGACCATTAGAGCGGTTCCTCATTGGAACAGGCTTCCTTGGGAGTTGGTGGGATCTCCTTCCTTGGAGGTTTTTAAACAGAGACTGGATGGCCATCTGACAGCAATGAAGATCCTGTGAATTTAGGGGGAGGTATTTGTGAGTTTTCTGCATGGTGCAGGGGGTTGGACTAGATGACCCTAGAGGTCCCTTCCAATTCTAAGATTCTCTGATTCTAGGACATAGAGGCCAAGGCCTTCATAAGAACATCAGAAGAGCCCTGCTGGATCAGACCAGTGGTCCATCTAGTCCAGCGTCCTGTCTCACACAATGGCCCACCAGTTCCTCTGGAGGGACAACAAAAGGGTATAGAGGCTGAGGTCTTCATAAGAACTTCTGAAAAGCCCTGATGGATCAGACCAGTGGTCCATCTAGACCAGCATCCCATCTCACACAGTGGCCAGTTCCTCTGTAAGGTCAACAACAAGGCATGGAGGCTGGTGAGGCCTTCGTGAGAATATCAGAAGAGCCCTGGTGAATCAGACCAGTGGCCCATCTAGTCCAGCATCCTGTCTCATGCAGTTCTGCAATGGCCAAGCCGTACTCTGTGGGAATCTGCGGATACATACCCCAGTTGCGAGTCGGAGACTGATTGTTTGGTGAGCTATTTGGATGAGCCTGAATGAACTGGAAGGTGTCAATTTCATGAGTCTGCACTGTTTTCCTGCATAGGGAGAGTGACTTTTGGCAGCAGATGCTCCCCTGTCATTCATTCATCTGAGGTAGTCTCCAATATTAAAAGGATCATAGCTAAAACAAAACAATTCTTTTCAAGATTTTTGAAATGGAGAATGTGGCTTGGAGAATGCATGTTTAAAGTTAAAGTTGCTTTCTTTCTACTTCTATCTCCCCTCTATTTTCCTTCCTTCCTTCCTTCTTGGTGGCTCTCAAACATCTGATGTTCATGTCTTCCAGCTCTCAAACATCTGATCTTTATTCTATGTTGCTAGGGTTGCCAAGTCCAGTTCAAGAAATATCTGGGGACTTTGGGGATGGAGCCCGGAGCAAGGCTGTGACAAGCATAATTGAATTTCAAAGGGAGTTCTGGCCATCACATTTAAAAGGACCTCACACCTTTTAAATGCCTTTAAATGCCTTCCTTCAATAGGAAATATTGAAGGATAGGGGCACCTTCTTTTGGGGCACATAGAATTGAACCCCCTGGCCCAATCTTTTTGAAAATTGGTGGGTATTTTGGGGAGAGGCACCAGATGCTACACTGCAAATGTGGTGCCTCTATCTCAAAACACAGCCTCCCCAAAGCCCCAGATACCCGCGGATCAATTTTCCATTATTTCCTATGGGAATACATCTCCATAGGGAATAATAGAGTACCTAGCAGACATTTCCCTCCCTCCGATTTCTGATGACCCTGAAGCGGGGGGGAGGGCCTCCAATCCAGGGGATCCCCTGCCCCCACCTGGGGATTACACAACAAAAAATGCAAGCGAGTGACCAATTTACTAAGAAGTATATAGAAATCAGTCCAAATGTCCAAAACATGTACATTCAAGTCCCAAAGTAGACTTAATCGATTGGCTTGTCACCACACTAATTTGGGACTTGAATATGCATGTTTTGGACATTTGGACTGATTTCTATATACTTCTTAGTAAATTGGTCACTCGCTTGCATTTTTTGTTGTGTTATCCATTATAGTGACCTCTCTCAGATTGTACTCTATCCCACCTGGGAACTGGCAACCCTCTATGTGGCTCTTACATTAAGCAAGTTTTGCCACCCCTGATTTATACGCAGCTGTTCTTCCTACAGTTTGGTGTAGTGGTGAAGTGTGCGGACTCTTATCTGGGAGAACCGGGTTTGATTCCCCACTGCAATAGGTTAGTAAAGTGCAATAGGTTCGTTCAGCATGATGATATGAAGCAAGATAGTATAGCACCACAATACAGTGGTGCAGCGGGCCGTAAGGGCGTAGGGGGAGGCCAACCGATCTAACAGATGGATAGATGCCCGCTGCCTCATCCAAAGACCTGGCAAAACAGCTCCGTTTTGCAGGCCCTACAGAAGGCCAGCAAGCTAGGTAGGGCCTGGATCTCCATAGGGAGCCGATTCTACCAGGTTGGGGCCAGGACCGAAAAAGCCCTGGCCCTGGTAGAGGCACCAGATGACAACAGTTGAACCTGGGGCCTCCTGCAGGCCGAACAGATGCTCTGCCGCTCAGCCACACCTTGCCTGCTATCTTTGGATGCGTCTCCTATCAGTCTGTTCCATGCAGATGAGCCAAAACTGGGACCAAGTGGGGGCCGAGCTTTTTTAAAAAGGCATTCTTTATTGCCAAAACAGCAAACCGAGAATATGGGACGCGAGTCTGCAGATGTGCTGTGTGGTCTTGGGACCGCCACATAGAGGAAGTGCAGAACCATGTACTTGCTATCAATAATTCCTTCCCCAAAGAACACGCCGGAGGGACTAACAGGAAGAGCTGCTATCTTGTTGGCACACAGGGGCAGAACCTGTCTCAAGGGAGCATTCGGTAGCCATCTGGATCAAAGCTGGGGAGGAAAGCAAGGGGGCTGCATTTGCCCTTCCGTTAATTTAACTAGACAAACAAATGGAGCTGGGCATTCTGCATGTCTAGTTCGTTATCATCAACTTCCAACAGAAGAGGGCTGGTCAGAAAGAAGCCCTTCCCAATAGGAGATTGTATTGTTCTTGGTGATAACATGCCGGGTTGACTGTAAGGTCATCTATATGTAGGAAGGAGCCCCGTGGTGCAGAGTGGTAAAGCTGCAGTACTACAGTCCAAGCTCTGCTCATGACCTGAGTTCACTTCTGGCAGAAGCTGGGTTCAGGTTAGGCTTGCCAATCCCCAGGTCCCAGCGGGGGTTCTTCTGCTTTCCCAGGCTCTTTCCCGCCCCCAGTCAGCTGGCCAGTGGGGGAAGCCCCGCCATTTTAATTTCATTTCATTTGATTTCATTTATATCCCGCCCTACCCCACCAAAGCGGGCTCAGGGCGGCCCCCAGAGGACCATGTGCCTTTGGAGGCTTCAGTCTCTGATTGAAAGGCTTCCTCTTGGGATGGTGTGTCTGTGTTACTTTGAAGAAGTTGGCAGCAATTTGTGAGTAGAGAGGGCAATCCCTCGCTTCAGAGTCACCAGAAACGGGGGGGGGGGGAAGGGAAACGTCCGCTGAGCACTTCATTATTCCCTATGTGGAGATCGATTTTCATAGAGTATAATGGAGAATTGATCTGGAGGTTTCGAGGGCTCTGGGGAAGCTGTTTTTTTAGGTAGAGGCACCAAATTTTCAGTATAGCATCTAGTGCCTCTCCCTAAAGTATCCCCCAAGTTTCAAAACGATTGGACCAGGGGGTCCAATTCTATGAGCCCCAAAAGAAGGTGCCCCTATCCTTCATTATTTCCTATGGCAGGAAGACATTTAAAAAGGTGTGCTGTCCCTCTAAATATGATGGCCAGAACTCCCTTGGAGTTCAATTATGCTTGTCACACCCTTGTTCCTGGCTCCACCCCCAATGTCTCTTGGCTCCACCCCCAAAGTCCCCAGATATTTCTTGAATTGGACTTGGCAACCCTAGTTCAGGTAGCCCGCTCAAGGGTGACAGCCTTCCATCCTTCCAAACAGGGGTAGAATTTTAGAAGGAGCTCCTTTGCATATTAGGCCACACACCCCTGATGTAGCCAATCCTCCAAGAGCTTACAGGGCTCTTTTTTGTAAGCTCTTGGAGGATTGGCTACATCAGGGGTGTGTGGCCTAATATGCAAGGTTGCTCCTGCTAGAATTTCACCTTCCTTCCAAGGTCGGTAAAATGAGTACCCAGCTTGCTGGGGGGTAAAGTGTAGATGATTGGGGAAAGCATGTTAGCCCTGGACCGCCCCTCCTCCAACCACTCTGAACTGGTATGGACTATGCCAGGTTCACTATGGACATTTGTTTCCTACGGACTGTGCAGCTAGGTTTGCCAAGTCCCCTGCATCCTCCATCGGGTGGAAGTGATGCAGAAGTGATGTCATTGCATCGGTGACATCGCACACAGCTGCTCTAGGTGTTTCTGGAAATACTCTACTGTTTTCAAGGATGCTCTAGCAATTTGGGAGGGCAAAACTCTATGGCACCATCGAGTTTTGCCCTCCCAAATTGCTTGAGCATCTGGGGAAACCATAGTTTTCCCGGAAACACGAGAGCAGCAGCACGCAATGTCGCCAGTGCAATGATGTCACCTGCAAGTGATGTCATTGCTTAAGAGATGTTGGCGGAGGTTCCCACCGGCTTAATGTGGGCCGCCAGGTTGGGAACCTCCAGGGCAGGAGAATCCCTGCCCGGCCCATGGGCTTGGCGGCAGTATGTGCAGCCGTGCTTCAAGGCAGGCCTCAGCAAACGTTAGGGTTGCTAAGTCCAATCAAAGAAAAATCTGGGGACTTTGGGGGCGGAGTCAGGAGACATTGAGGGTGGAGCCAGGAGACATTGGGGGTGGAGCCAGGAGACATTGGGGTGGAGCCAGGAGATATTGGGGGCGGAGCCAGGAGACTTTGGGAATGGAGCCAGGAGACATTGGGGTGGAGCCAGGAGACATTGGGGGTGGAGCCAGGAACAAGAGTGTGACAAGCATAATTGAACTCCAAGGGAGTTCTGGCCATCACATCTAAATAATAAAAAATGAATAAAAATTTTATTTATATCTCGCCCTCCCTGCCAAAGCGGGCTCAGGGCGGCTAACAACATTTTCATAAAATTATATACAAAGTTTAAAAACACATTAACTTTAAAACATTCCAGTTAACCAAATACAATACAAATTTCCAGGTGCTAATTCCATTTATAAATGATGGTAGTGAAAGTCACCCAACAGCAGTTAAAGGGACAGCACTCCTTTTTAAATGCTTTTCTTCCATAGGAAATAATGAAGGATAGGGGCACCATCCTTTGCGGCTCATAGAATTGGTCCCTCTAGTCCAATCGTTTTGAAACTTGGGGGGTATTTTGGGGAGAGGCACTAGATGCTATACTAAAATTTGGTGCCTCTACCTCAAAAAATAGCCCCCCCAGAGCCCCCAATACCCATAAATCAATTCCCTATTATTCCCTATGGGAATCGTTCTCCATAGGGAATAAGCGTGCCCAGTAGACATTTCCTTCCCCCCACACTTTCTAAAGGGGGGGGGAGGGCCTCCAAACCAGGGAATCCCCTGCCCCCTCCCTCTCTCTCACACACAAATACTTACTAGATCTTCTTCCTGCAGAACTTTACTTGCTGTGAAAACGAAAGCAAAAGAAAGGGAGGGGCCGTTCTCCATGGAAACTATTACTGACCCTTTCCAATGAAGCCCTTCCTGTTTCCTGTTTCCTGCGCAGCCTTAAAGGCACACATTTTACAAACGGATCAGTTTGCATGTTCTTTTCTCTCACTGGCCCAGAGCGAGTGGCACCAAAATTTGTGCCGTTTCTCCCCCCCCCCCCTCACACTGCTTCTGGATTTTTGGAGAACGGGGAAGGAGGCTGCAAATTTGGGGGTCCCCCACCAGGGCAGGGGGGTTGGGAAGCCTACCAAACGTCCTGCCTGTGCCTGTTATTGTGTGAATTGCCTATGCCTGCCATGTTAAGGGGACACCAGACTGCGCTTCACTGACAAGCTGCTCAGCCCCGCAGAACAGCAACTGTATCCCTGTCACCGAGAAGACAGCACCGGAAGCGGCCCTGAGATGAGCCATGTTCCTGGGATGTCCCAAGAAGACAACACTCTCTCTTGCAAACCACCATGCAGAGGTTTCTTCACCACGTACTACATTCCAGAGACCAGCCAGCACTTTGGGAATGCAGATATGGAGGTACTACTGCTAACAATGATCTGCTGCAACATCTCCTCCCCAAACAAAAGAATCTTCCTGTCACCCATCAAGACAAGCTTCTTGCCCAATGGAGCAGGGGTGTTGAACTCATTTTGTTCCGAGCAGGGCTTTTTTTGAGCAGGAATGCACAGGAACACAGTCCCGACTGGCTTGGTGTCAGGGGGTGTGGTCTAATATGCAAATGAGTCCCTGCTGGGCTTTCGCTACAAAAAAACCATGTGAAACAATGGTGACATTTTTTGGGGGGTGGCCTAATATGCAAATGAGTTCCTGCTGGGCTCTTTCTGCCAAAAAAGCCCTGGTTATGAGGGCTGGATCTGACATAAATGAGACCTCGTTGGGCCGAGCCATGTCAGGCCAGGCCGTTTGTGTACCTATTCAAGATTAGCTAGCAGAGATATAAACTTTATAAAGGACAAACACAATTAAACCTTGAAATACAATATGCTTAAAACATTAGCACTTCATTGGTCTTAAAGGTGCTTTCTTTGTATCTCTCCCATGGCATCCAGGGAACTGGGCAAAGGAAGCTCTGGCTCTTTCCCTCCTTCCCCAGGAGGGGGAGGAGCCTCAGTCAATAGAAGAAAGAGAGGCTTGGATCAGTAGCTCTGCTGTGCAATTGAGAGAGCCTGGCAAACCAAGCTCTCCTTCCCTCCTTTCCGCCCCAAGAGAGGAGCCTCAGCCAATGAAGAAAACAGAATCTTTGCTCTGTAGCTCCTCTGCGATTCAGCATGCCTTGCAAAGCAAACTGTGATGCAGAAGGAAGCAAGAGAGAGGGAGAAGGAAGCAGACGACAGCCACTTGCTCAGGGGCAGATGACAGCCACTTGCTGATATAGCCAATCCTCCTGGAGCTTACAGCAGGTCCTGTACTCAGAGCCCTGTAAGCTCCTGGAGGATTGGCTACATCAGGGGTGTGTGGCCTAATATGCAAAGGAGTTCCTGCTACAAAAAAAGCCCTGCTTAGGGGACATCATCTCCTGTGCTGTGAACACTTGGGTCCAAGCTGTGGTCCTGTGTCACTGTGGAAGGAGGCCAGGGATATCCCTTGCTTAAAGAAAACAAAAGACCTTGAACCTGCTCCAGGAGCTTTTGATAGCTTCTGAGAAACCACAGGATTCTGAAGAACTTTCTGTAAGCCACTGGGCTTTGAGGGTGGAGCCAGGAGTAAGGTTGTGACAAGCACAATTGAACTCCAAAGGGAGCTTGGGCTATCACATTTAAAGGGACAACACACCTTTTCAATGCCTTCCCTTCATTGGAAATAATGAAGGATAGGACACCTTCTTTTGGGGATCATAGAATTGGATCCCCTGGTCCAATCCTTTTGAAGCTTGGAGGGTGTTTTGAGGAGAGGCATTGGATCCTATGCTGCAGATTTGGTGCCTCTACCTCAAAAAAACAGGCCCCCCCAAGCCCCAGATATCCATTCCCCACAGGGAATAATGGAGTGCCCAGCAGACATTTCCCTCCCCCTCCCACACACTTCCTGAAGAATCTGAAGTAGGGTTGCCAAGTCCAATTAAAAAAATATCTGGGGACTTTGGGGGTGGAGCCAGGAGACATTGGGGGTGGAGCCAAAATCAAGGCGGTGACAAGCATAATTGAACTCCAAAGGGAGTTCTGGCCATCACATTTAAAGGGATGGCACACCTTTTCAATGCCTTCCTTCCATAGGAAATAATGAAGGATAGGGGCACCTTCTTTTGGGGCTCATAGAATTGGACCCCCTGGTCCAATCTTTTTGAAACTTGGGGGGTATTTTGAGGAGAGGCACTAGATGCTATACTGAAAATTTGGTGCCTCTACCCCAAAAAAAGCCTCCCCAGAGCCCCAGATACCCACGGACCAATTCTCCATGATTTTCTATGGGAATAAATCTCCCTAGGGAATAATAGAGTTCCCAGCAGACATTTCCCTCCCCTCCCCCACTTTCTGACGACCCTGAAGCGGGGGGAGGGTCTCCAAACCAGGGGATCTCCTGCCCCTACCTGGGGATTGGCAACCCTATTCTGAAGTGGGGGGGAGGGCCTCAAACTGGGGAATCCCCTGCCCCCACCTGGGGATTGACAACCCTAACTAGACCAGAGAAATGCTCCTCTTCTGTTTTTATTGTTTCTGCATCTGTCTTGGCCCTTACAAGCTGCGGAATAAAACATCCTGTCTCCGCACTGATTTGTATCTTGTAAGTCAAATTTCTTTCTACATTTTCTTCAGGTGAATTTAATAAGGCGGACCGGTGGGTGGATATGATTACATTGGGGGCTGTTTTTATGGGCAGAGCCGACAGCTCATCATTACCTCGCGGAGTTCTTGTTCCTTTGCTTTGTCTTTGAATTTGCAGGCTTGCGCAGACATCTTACTGTTGTATTCAGGCTTTCAAGACAAGAATGCTGCTGTCCTTCTGGAAGAAAAGCTTTAAAAATTAGCGAGGGGGGGGGAAATGAAGATTTATTTGGAAGCCGGGGAAATGGATATGTTCCACTGCACAGAGATAACCAGATTGTCCCAGGGAGCAATCTCTCACCCTAGGGGATAATGTCACCCAGAGCTTTTTTTGTAGCAGGAACTCCTTTGCATATTAGCTAACCAACATCTGTTGGCCATCCCTGGCCCAAAGGACGTCCAGCTTGCCTCGACCAGGGTCAGGGCCTTCTTGGCCCTGGCCCCAACCTGGTGGAATCAGCTCCCCATGGAGATTTGGGCCCTACCGGATTTATCACCATTCCTGAGCTAAGACAAAAATGTGTGAGCTGAAGGCTAAAACTCTGTGAGCTAGCTCATGCCAACTCAGTTTAGAGGGAACACTGCTGGCAAGCCTATTAGTGACAGAGCCTGCACTCAGTATACAGAGGTTCAGTCCCCACCCCAGTATCTGCCATTTAAATGATCAGATAGCACTTATGTGCCATAGGGTTGACAGGTCTGGATTGGGAAATAGCTGGAGATTTTGGGGGTGGAGTTTGGGGAGGGTGGGGTTCAGGGAGGGGAAGGGCCTCAGCAGGGTATAAAGCCATTCTTTCTGGCTCAACATGAGGAAGAACTTCCTGACCTTTAGAGCAGTTCCTCAGTGGAACAGGCTTCCTTGGGAGGTGGTGAGCTCTCCTTCCTTGGAGGTTTTTAAACAGAGGCTAGATGGCCATCTGACAGCGATGAGGATCCTGTGAATTTAAGGGGAGGTGTTTGTGAGTTTTCTGCATTGTGCAGGGGATTGGACTAGATGACCCTGGGGGTCCCTTCCAACTCTATGATTCTGTGATTCAAGGCAGGCATTTTCTCCACAGGAACTGACCTTGATTGTCTGGCAGTCATCTGTAATAGCAGGAGATCTCCAAGGAGAGTCGCTAATGCTTTGAGGAAACTGACCAATTGACTAATCCCTCTGCATTCATTTGAGCATTGGTTCCAGGTCTTAAAACAATTTGTGTCAGATGAAGGGTGTCCAAAGCATGCAGAGTTACAGGAAGCATGTCACGATATGACCATTGCTTTGAAAATCACTTCATCTGCTGTGGAACGAAATTATCAGCATGTCCTTTCACCTCTATAGAGCTTTGCTCTTTAATTTTGTAGACTCTATTCGTTGTATTCTTGGATTAATAATCTGTTTGCATTTCATTTCTGTGAATCATTGTTGGTTTTTTTATCTCAGACTACTGCTATGGGGTGTGGGAGGAGGATAGAAGGAGGATTGCAAGGTAGGAACCCCACTGAGATGCTGTTAGCGTTGTGTCTTCATTCATTTTTGAAACACGTTCAAGATTGTTGTGAGATTCAGTAATAATACCCAATTGAAATAAACAATTGCAATCTGTATTAGTGATTGAGTATAATAATTGGTCATTGCACGGTTCTCTCCAGGCTATCTACCTTACTGTGCTATCCCGTTGGCCTTTCATCTGGAGGTTGGCAACCCTAAATTGTGCCATCAAATGGCAACCAATTTATAATGAAAGAAAAACAAAGAAGGGAAAGAAACTTAACCCAAAAACTGGAGTAAGAAACCTGAAAGGTTAATATGCAATTAAAGGGCCAAACATTAAAAACAAAACAAAACAAAAAAACGGCCTTTGGCCGTTTTCGCACTAGCGTTTACTCCGGCGTAGCACCCCATTTACCTCCGGATCTTTTCCTGGTTTTCGCACCTGTTGCTCCAGCGCTGTGGTTTGCTCCGGTGCTGCAGGGGTTTCATGCCGGAGTATCTTGATCCACCTGCTTCCGGAGTTTTTGAAAACCTCCGGATCCACTCCGCGGAGTTTGCTGTGGGAAATCCATCCACGCCGGATCGACTGCTTTGTGGGCGTCACCCTCTCCCTTTCCGTCCTCCCACCCCATCCACCCCCTTGGCCAATCATCAGCCCTTCGCGGCGCTTCCCAAAAGTGCCCGCACGGCCATTTTTTTTTAACTTCATATTTCTTGCGTAATAGCGATATTATTGCTTTTCCGCTGTTGCGTTATTTCGTTAGTTCGTTAGGTCCCCATTGCAGCTGCAAGCGCCAGCCGGGGAGGGGGAAGAGCGCGGAGGAAATCCCAGCTTCGCCACCCGGGAGGGAGCGAGGCTGGGAAGGGAAGAACCTGCCACACACACACACACTAGTGCTGGGAGGCTTAAATGTAAAAGCTTTCTCCAGTTTGAACTTTCCGGCTCTTCTGGGTGCTCCACGGCAATTAGTGCGAAATCCGCGCAGATCCTGCGCGGTGAAGAGGGTCGTCGCTGCTGATTAAGGTGAGTGCGAAAACGACCAGAGTGTTGGACTGGATGGGCCATTGGCCTGATCCAACATGCCTTCTCTTATGTTCTTAAGATATAAGGATATAGAATAAGAGGCCCCAAGAATATCTCTAAGCCTTTGTCACTTCATTAAATTTCCTTGTGGTCCAGAATTGTTCTATTGTTTTATTCTGTTCTGTATTATGAGCCAATCTGTGTACTTACCTTTCTGACCGCTGAAGAAGACCAGTCTAGGTCGAAATGCATCAGGTCAAGTTGAATGGGTTCCCATTGTGGTTTTATGATTGTACATAGGATAAAGGCTTATGATGGGCCCTTAAATGGGTTTAGCTTTCTGCAATAAATACATGTATGTTGGTTTATGATTTATTTTACACTTTCTTTGTAATGTTTAACCAACGTATGATGACCTGAACCAGGGGATTTCAAGGAAAGCGAGAAACAGAGGTGGGTTGCCATTGTCTTCCTTAGTTGTCTCCCTAGGACTGCAGGGTAAATTGAGTTCCAGTTCTTCATAGCCGGCTAGTGCCTTTTCTCTGACGCTGGAGGAGAGCCTTATAATAATGGCTTAGTATGTTCTATTTGAAAGGCAAATCTGAGATATTCTTGACAGCAAATGCCTCCGTGCTCCTCCCACCTGCTAAAAATCCGCTCTCAGAAGCAAGCTGCAAAAGCGATAACAAAACAGACTGGGGAGAATCGTTGAGCAGGAGGGGTATCAGGTGCCTTCGCCACTCATGGATTGCCCCTTGCAATCCTCCTTCTATCCTCCCACACCCCATAGCAGTAGTCTGAGATTAAAAAACAAATAGAGGGTTGCCAACCTCCAGGAGGAGCAGAAACCAGCAACTGTGTACAAAACATTCAATAAAAACACAATAATATAAAGTCTAAAGACCCCGTGGCGCAGAGTGGTCAAGCTGCAGTACTGCAGTCCGAATTCTCTGCTCACGACCTGAGTTCGATTCCAGCGGAAGCTGAGTTCAGGTAGCCGGTTCAGGTTGACTCAGCCTTCCATTCTTCCGAGGTCGGTCAAATGAGTCCCCAGCTTGCTCGGGGGAAAGTGTAAAAGACTGGGGAAGGCAATGGCAAACCACCCCGTAAAAAGTCTGTCGTGAAAACGTCGTAAAAGCAATGTCACCCCAGAGTCGGAAACGACTGGTTGCTTGCACAGGGGACTACCTTCACCTTACCTTCAATATAAAGTCTGGATACCACAGAGATAGGGTTGCCAATCCCCAGGTGGGGGCAGGGGATTCCCCGGTTTGGACGCCCTCCCCCCGCTTCAGGGTCGTCAGAAAGCAGGGGGAGGGGAGGGAAATGTCTGCTGGGAACTCTGTTATTTCCTTGGAGATTTATTCCCATAGAAAATCATGGAGAATTGATCTGCGGGTTCCTGGGGCTCTGAGGGGGGCTGTTTTTTTAGGTAGAGGCACCAAATTTTCCGTACAGCATCTAGTGCCTCTCCCCAAAATACCCCCCAAGTTTCAAAACGATTGGACCAGGGGGTCTAATTCTATGGACCCCAAAATAAGGTGCCCCTATCCATTATTTCCTATGGAAGGAAGGCATTGAAAAGGTGTGCCGTCCCTTTAAATGTGATGGCCAGAACTCCCTTTGGAGTTCAATTATGCTTGTCACAGCCTTGATCTTGGCTGCACCCCTAATGTCTCCTGGCTCCACCCCCAAAGTCTCCTGGCTCCACCCCCAAAGTCCCCAGATATTTCTTAAATTGGACTTGGCAACCCTACACAGAGAATTGAACAAAAGGACTGAAGGACTAAGTACTGAGGATTTTGTATTTGCAGTTCCTGGTGGATCCTGTTCCTGTGTAATTTTTTGTATGCTGTGTATTTGGTATCACCTTTACACTTACTGAAGTAACAAAGAGAGACTTTGTGAGGAAGTAAGTTGGCAAGAAAGCTCCTTTCTCCCAGCAGTAGGACTGGCCCGGTGCCGTTGATTGGCAGCGAGAGCACGTCCGACAAATGGAAGCGCTACTTTACATAATAGGTAATTAACTCACCGAATTAATTACTGCAGGATGTTGTGATTGCTACTAACCTGCCTGGCTTAATCTCAGCCTCTTAATTTCTATTTTCAGGAAAGCAAGAGAAGCGTTATTAAATCTAAAATTAAAACAGGGATTTCAATAACAATGCCTGAGGTGAAACACAAAGGTAGCAATCTTCATTAAAAACAGTAGGTTAGATCCAGACAAATCTTCCGTAGCAGAAGGGGAACAGGCTTCTCAGTGGAACAGGCTTCCTCGGGAGGTGGTGGGCTCTCCTTCCTTGGAGGTTTTTCAACAGAGGCTAGATGGCCATCTGAGAGCAATGAAGATCCTGGGAATTTAGGGAGAGGGTTTTGTGAGTTTCCTCAGTGGAACAGGTTTCCTCCTTGGGAGGTGGTGGGCTCTCCTTCCTTGGAGGTTTTTCAACAGAGGCTAGATGGCCATCTGACAGCAATGAAGATCCTGTGAATTTAGGGGAAGGGATTTGTGAGTTTCCTCAGTGGAACAGGCTTCCTCCTTGGGAGGTGGTAGGCTCTCCTTCCTTGGAGGTTTTTAAACAGAGGCTAGATGGCCATCTGACAGCAATGCAGATCCTGTGAATTTAGGAAGAGGGATCTGTGAGCTTCCTCAGTGGAACAGGCTTCCTCGGGAGGTGGTGGGCTCTCCTTCCTTGGAGGTTTTTAAACAGAGGCTAGATGGCCATCTGACAGCAATGAAGATCCTGAGAATTTAGGGGGGGGGGGATTTGTGAGTTTCCTGAATTGTGCAGGGGGTTGGACTAGATGACCTTGGAGGTCCCTTCCAACTCTATGATTATATGATTCTTATGTCATATATCCCAGCAGCAGTATTTGGTGGAGATCAGTGGGCTGCAATCAAATGGGAAAGGCACAAGGCTTTTTTTGAGCAGGAACACACAGGAGTGCGGTTCTGGCTGGCTTGGCATCTGGGGGTGTGGCCTAATATGCAAATGAGCCCCTGCTGGGTTTTGGCTATAAAAAAGCCCTGTGGGAAACAGTGCTGGCATCAGGGGTGTGGCCTAATATGCAAATTAGTCCCCACTGGGCTTTGGCTACAAAAAAGCCCTGTAGGAAGCAGTGCTGGCATCAGGGGTGTGGCCTAATATGCAAATTAGTCCCCACTGGGCTTTGGCTACAAAAAAGCCCTGTAGGAAGCAGTGCTGGCATCAGGGGTGTGGCCTAATATGCAAATGAGTCCCTGCTGGGTTTTCTCTAAAAAATAAAAGCCCCGGGGAGGTGGGAGGCTGGTAGAAAATGTGGTCTGGATCCAGTACAATCGGACTTGTGCTGGAGTAGACTGCTTGAAAATGTGCCGAAGAATAGCTAAATGGCATAACGGAGTTATTTTAAAATTATTAGACAAATCCCGGGGTGGGGTGGGGTGGGGGAGAGACAGAGATCAGTAAAGGAGTTTTTCTGCATGGAAATCTTAATGGAGGGGAGTAAAAAAATATCTCTAGGAATAACTGTTGGCAGGGCTTTTTTTCTTTGAGCAGGAACACACAGGAATGCTGTTCCAGCTGGCTTGGCATCAGGGGGTGTGGCCTAATATTCAAATGAGTTCCCATCGGGCTTTTTCAACAACAACCAAAAGCCCTGCCCGTTGGGACCAGGGTTGTCAGCCATTTGGAAAGAAACGGGAGTGAGAGCCAGTTTGAATGTGCCTATGGATTGGGAGCAGGGTGGAATTTAACCAGGCCATGGTCTGGGGCTTGCATGCTTGTACGTAGCTGCTGAAATCAGTAGTGAAATTACTGATCTCTATGCTTGGACTCCTTCTTACCGCCGAACCCAGTATTTAATAATAGCCTGACCCGGGCCCGTAGCCAGAAAAATTTGGGTGGAGGGGCCCAGGTGAAAAAAAAAATTGGTAGGGGGGGCGCAGGACTTGACTGCTTCTTCCCGGTTCTGCTTTCAACCTCCACCTGCCCCCAGGCGAGGATCACTTCCCCCTACTCAAGAGAAAGCTAGGGTTGCCAAGTCCAATTCAAGAAATATCTGGGGACTTTGGAGGTGGAGCCAGGAAACTTTGGGGGTGGAGCAAAGATCAAGGCTGTGACAAGCATAATTGAACTCCAAGGGAGTTCTGGCCATCACATTTAAAGGGACGCCACACCATTTCAATTCCTTCCTTCCATAGGAAATAATGAAGGATAGGGGCACTTTCTTTCGGGGCTCATAGAATTGGGCCCCCTAGTCCAATCTTTTTGAAATTTGGGGGATATTTTGGGGGGAGGCACTAGATGCTATACTGAAAATCTGGTGCTTCTACTCCAAAAAACAGCCCCCCCAGAGCCCCATAAAGGAAAGTTTTATATCTTGTTTAGAGAAGTGTTGTGTTCATTTAGCATTGGAGGATATTTTGCCCTCTTTTTTTTTTAAAAAAAAGAGATTTTAGATGTCAACATTAAACGTGGCCAATTTGTGTTGCCGTCATGCCCAGCTTTTCTGAATCTAATTCTGGTTTCCTTCCGGGGGGGAAAAAAAAACATTCCCCAGTCATGATACCCGTGGATCAATTCTCCATGATTTTCTATGGGAATAAATCTCCATAGGGAATAATTAGAGATCCCAGCAGACATTTCCCTCCCCTCTCCCCACTTTCTGACGACCCTGAAGCGGGGGGAGGGCCTCCAAACCGGGGGATCCCCTGCCCTCACTTGGGGATTGGCAACCCTAGAGAAAACCCATGCCTGCCTGAGCAGCCTGCAGCAGGCCAGAGTCCAAACGTGGGGTGGGGGGGAACGGGGGGGGGGAGGAATGTTAACAGGGAAGAAGCCCCCCCCCCAACCTTGTCACACCTAGTATGCGCATTTGCAGCGCTCCTACAAAACCAGTTACATTGAAGGATCACAAATGACTAATTTTCACACTGCTATGGCAGGCAGCTAAAATCCTTGTACTGAGAAGTGATGCTTTCCCCCATGAATCACTTGGCAGTCCGTGGAACAGTCAGCTGCTTACAGAAGTGGGACGGACCATTGATGGGCGGGGTTTAGGCTCCTAGCGACCCTCTCGGTCTCCCCCTCTGCTCAGGCAGTAACATTTGTTACCGCTAGGCTTCCCAATCCCCAGGTCCCAGTGGGGGATCCCCCGTTTTTACAGCCTTCTCCCCGTCCCCAGCCAGCTGGCCGGCAGGGGAAGCCCTGCCCCCCACAGTCACCATGTAGTTTTAGAGCTCCTGCAGGTCCATTTCTAAAATATGTGCCTTTAAGGTTGAGCTGGAAGCAGGAAACAGGAAGGGCTTCGGAGAAGGGCCCCTCCCTTTGTTTTGCTTTCGTTTTCAGATCAAGTAAAGTTCTGCAGGAAGAAGATCTAGTAAGTATTTGTGTGTGTGAGAGAGGGAGGGGACAGGGGATTCCATGGTTTGGAGGCCCTCCCCCCACTTTAGAAAGCGTGGGGGGAGGGAAATGTCTACTGGGCAGTCTATTATTCCCTATGGAGAACGATTCCCATAGAGAATAATGGGGAATTGACTTGTGGGTATTGGGGGCTCTGGGGGGCTATGTTTTGAGGTAGAGGCACCAAATTTTTAGTATAGCATCTAGTGCCTCTCCCCAAAGTATCCCCCAAGTTTCAAAACGATTGGACCTGGGGGTCCAATTCTATGAGCCCCAAACGATGGTGCCCCTATCCTTCATTATTTCCTATGGAAGAAAGGCATTTAAAAGATGTGCAATCCATTTAACTGTGATGGCCAGAACTCCCTTGGAGTTCAATTATGCTTGTCACACCCTTGTTCCTGGCTGCACCCCAATGTCTCCTGGCTCCTCCCCCAAAATCTCCTGGCTCCGCCCCCAAAGTCCCCAGATATTTCTTGAATTGGACTTGGCAACCCTAGTTACTGCTCTCAGCCCTCTAAGAAGGTCAGGTTGGAACGTGCTATTATAGCAGGGAGGAGCAAGATATCGCAGTGTGCGTAAGTCCTCAGCAAAGTCGCTGTCGTTTTAACTAAGCCGCCAGTGCTGAGTGACAGTCGCCAGTCATGCCGTGCTGAGCAGACTTTCATTTGTTGCTGAGGGCTTCAGGGAGGACATAACTCTCCCCCTCCCCTTTTAGGATGCAAGTTGTTTGGCCCAAGGGGCAACCACTTCTTCCTTCAGCTCGTTTGCCTTTCCAGATCTTTGCCGCCGCCTCAGAGGCAGAGGACAGTTTGGAAAAGGGCCTATGGTAGCACAGAGCCCCTGTTCACTTGGGGCCCCAAGATGTCTGTGGCCTTCGCAGCCCCCAGGTGTTGTCGCTCTCTCTCTCACTCTCCGCCTCGCTCGCTCTCGCTGTCCGTCTTTTTCTCGCTTCCCCCCCCCGCACTGTTGCTCTTCCTTTCTTGCTCACTCTCTCGCTGCCCCCCCCTTTTAACTCGGCTTCACCACCTCCGCTCAGCAGACCCTGCTTGGAAAGAAAGTGCGTCGGGTTCCTAGAGGGCGGCTCCAATGGAGAGGCCCTATATAGAGAAGGGGGGTGGGTTAAACAGAGGGGCCGTGCCCCCCATGCCCCTAATGTAGCTACCGGCCTGGCCTGACCCTCTAACCAGCATACCACCCTGGCTCTCAACTATTAGGGATGTGGCTATTAGGAATCTGGTGTGTTGCAGGACTATGATATCTTGCAATTTGGAGGTGACGCAGAGTGGTAAAGCTGCAGTACTGCAGTCGGAGCCCTCTGCTCATGACCTGAGTTCGATCCCAGTGGAAGCTGGTTCAGGTAGCCATCTCCAGGTGGACTCAGCCTTCCATCCTTCTGAGGTCGGTAAATTGAGTACCCAGCTTGCTGGGGGGAAAGTATAGAGGACCGGGGAAGGTCATGATGTTGTGAAAGCAACATCACTCCAGAGTCGAAAACGACTGGTGCTTGCACAGGGGACTACCTTTATAAGAAAGAAAGAAAGAAAGAAAGAAAGAAAGAAAGAAAGAAAGAAAGAAAGAAAGAAAGAAAGAAAGAAAGAAAGAAAGAAAGAAAGAAAGAAAGAAAGGAAGGAAGGAAGGAAGGAAGGAAGGAAGGAAGGAAGGCAGGCAGGCAGACAGGAAGACAGACAGACAGGAAGGAAGACAGACAGGAAGGAAGGAAGGAAGGAAGGAAGGCATCACAGAGCAAAAACAAACAAAAAACTCCTAGGCAGTGCACACACACATTAAATAATGCACTTTCAATCCACTTTCCAACTGGATTTTGCCAGTTTACACAAAAAGAACACTGAAAGTGGATTGAAAGTGCATTATTTAGTGCAGGGGTGTCAACCTCATGAGGGCCGGAAGTAACATAACATGAGACCTTGTTGGGCTGGGCCATGTAGAACTGGGCCAAGGCCTAGCCATGTCGGGCTGAGCCATGTGTGTACCTATTTACGATTAGATAGCAGAGATATAAACTTTATAAAGGACACAAACACAATTAAAGATTTTTTTTTTTAAAAAAAAACACTTAAAATATTCTTAAAGAAGCACTCGGTCCTAAAGGTGCTTTCTTTGTACCTCTCCCGTGGGATCCAGGGAACTGGGCAATGGAAGCTCTGGCTCTTTCCTTCCTTCCCCAGGGAACCGTGTGTGTGTGTAGGGGGGGGGGGAGGAGCCTCAGCCAATAGAAGAAAGAGAGGCTTGGCTCAGTAGCTCAGCCGTGTGATTGACAGAGCCTGCTAAAGCAAGCTGTTATGCAGAAGGAAGCAAGAGAGAGGAAGAAGGAAGCAGATGACAGCCAGTTGCTCGGGGACCTGATAGCAGCCCTCTGAGGGTCTGATTCGGCCCCTGAGCTGCATGTTTGACACCTCTGATTTAGCTTGTGTATTCCGAGCCCCAGAAGGCAGAAGATATTGAATCCGGAAAGCTTTCAAAGTTGCGCTGTCTTTTAACAGAATAGGCCTACCTCGTTGGGGGAAATAAGGAAAGTTTTATATCTTGTTTAGAGAAGTGTTGTGTTCATTTAGCATTGGAGGATATTTTGCCCTCTTTTTTTTTAAAAAAAGAGATTTTAGATGTCAACATTAAACGTGGCCAATTTGTGTTGCCGTTGTGCCCAGCTTTTCTGAATCTAATTCTGGTTTCCTTCCCGGGGGGGGGGGGGGGGGAGAACATTCCCCAGTCATGAGACATCAACAGTCTTGAAAAATCCGATTGCCGTCAATCTTACCCGAGACATCCTACCTTTCAGATATGGCAACGGTTTCCCAGGAATTTACCAAAGAAGATTCCTCAGGGGATTGTGAAGTCAGGCGAGTGCAGACCAAGTGACCTCGTGCGTAAGGCGATTTCACCAGGTCTGAGGCACCGAAGGAGCAGTGACACCAGGCAACACACCACACGTACACCGCTGACCCGCTTGCCTGCCAAGACCGTTTTTTCCAGCACATTAATGCTCTTAAGTCTGCTCCTCCAATCGGCAGACTTTCCTTCTGTGCCCCCTCCCGCCTGCACAACTCGCAGTAATTAAATGGTCTGCCGAGCACTCCTGCGGATGTTGCGATAATCTGCACTTTCGCTCCATTTTTGGCCAAATCTCCTCCATTATGACAATGAGATGTTAATACAGTTTTATGCTTTGCAGGCATATTTCTTCTCAGGGACCAGCCTCCCCCCATCCCCAGGTTCTTGGAAAGCAGGACGTGAGCACAAGAGGCAAAATACCACTATTGGAATATCACATGGAAAGATTCAGTTGGCTTTTGGAGAGCCAGTTTGGTGTTGTGGACTCTTATCTGGCAGAACTGGGTTTGATTCCCCACTCCTCCACTTGCACCTGCTAGCATGGCCTTGGGTCAGCCATAGCTCTGGCAGAGGTTGTCCTTGAAAGGGCAGCTGCTGTGAGAGCCCCCTCAGCCCCACCCACCTCACAGGGTGCCTGTTGTTGGGGAGGAAGGTAAAGGAGATTGTAGGCTGTTCTGAGACTCTGTCCTTGAAAGGGTAGCTGCTGTGAGAGCCCTCTCCAGCCCCACCCACCTCACAGGGTGTCTGTTGTGGGGGAGGAAGGTAAAGGAGATTGCGAGCCTCTCTGAGACTCTTTGGAGTGGAGAGCGAGATATAAATCCAATATCTTCTTCTTTTTGTAGAGTGATTTTTCCTCAGGGGTTTTGAGTATGCATGTCTCTTACCAGGGCTTTTTTTTTGTAGAAAAGGCCCATCAGGAACTCATTTGCATACTAGGTCACACCCCCTAATGTCAACATTGTTTTGTACAGAGTTTTGGTAGAAAAAGCCCAGCGAAAACTCACTTGCGTATTAGGCCACACCCTCTGATGTCACCATTGTTTCACACAGGTTTTTTTGTTTAAAAAAGCTTAGCAGGGACTCATTTGCATATTAAGCCATGCCCTCTGACACAACCATCGTTTCACATGAGCTTTTTTTGTAGAAAAAGCCCAGCAGGAACTTTTTTTGCATATTAGTCCACACCCCTGGATGCCAAACCAGCTGTAACTGTGTTCCTGTGCGTTGCCGCTCAAAACCCCCCCTGTCTCTTATGATAATCTAAGGGAGAACTGATTTAAAGAGACAAGTGCCTTCTCCAAGCCAGCCAATGGGGCAGAAGGGGCTTCGAGAGCCACACAATATACGTAAAAGAGCCACGTGTGGTTTCCGAGCTGCAGTTTGACCACCCCTGTCCTAGTCCGTTCAAGTTGACTGTTCTACCACCCTTCCCCTTTTCCCCTATCAAGTCACAGCTGGTTTATAACAACCCCATAGGATTTTCAAGGTAAGGGATGTTCGGAGACTGTTTGCCTCTGTGGCCCTGGTATTCCTTGGTGGTCTCCTATCCAAATACCGACTAGGGCTGACCCTGCTTAGCTTCCAAGACCTGATGAGCCTGGGCTAAGCTGGGCTACGCAGGGCTGGGCACTCTTCTCTTAGTAAAAGGGGAGGGACGGTGGCTCAGTGGTAGAGCATCTGCTTGGTAAGCAGGAGGTCCCAGGTTCAAACCCCGGCAACTCCAACTCAAAAGGGTCCAGGCAAGTAGGCATGAAAAACCTCCGCTTGAGACCCTGGAGAGCCACTTCCAGTCTGAGTGGACAATACTGACTGATGGGCCGAGGGTCTGATTCAGTAGAAGGCAGCTTCATATGTTCACTTCATGCAAAACACTTCCAGTTCCCTGAACGGAGGAGTTGTGTGACAGCTTTGTCTTGGCTGCCATCTAGCGGCAGGAGAGAAGCACTCCGGGATGATGTTTTCTTCCAAAGTCTTAGCCTGACCTTTAAATCACCATTCAGACAGCAGCTCTCCTCGTCATGACTGATTTAATATGTTTGGACTAAGTTGGATGGGGGGTGGGGGTGGGGGGTGATGGAAATGAAAGGTAAAGGTAGTCCCCTGTGCCAGCACCAGTCGTTTCCGACTCTGGGGCGATGTCACATCATGACGTTTTCATGGCTGAAACGGGGTGGTTTGCCATTGCCTTCCCCAGTCATCTATACTTCCCCCCCAGCAAGCTGTGTACTCATTTTACCTTCAGATGGAAGGGTGGAAAGGCTTAATCAACCTTGAGCCGGCTACTTGAATCTGGGTTTGATTCCCCACTCCTCCACTTGCATCTGCTGGAATGGCCTGTCATAGAGAATGTCCTTGAAAGGGCAGCTGCTGTGAGAGCTCTCTCAGCCCCACCCACCTTGCGGAGTGTCTGTTGTGGGGGAAGAAGATAAAGGAGATAGTAGGGCATTCTGAGACTGATTCAGAAAGAAGGGCGGGGTATAAATCTGCGGTCTTCTTCTTCAACTACTACTACTACCTGAACCCAACTTCTGCTGGGATCGAACTCAGGTCGTGAGCAGAGCTTGGACTGCGGTACTGCAGTTTACCACTCTGCACCACGAGGCTCTTGATGGAAATTGCCACAAGGTATTAAGTTGTGCAAGGACTTGGCTTAAGAGAGCCAGTTTGGTGTAGTGGTTAAGTGCGCAGACTCTTTATCTGGGAGAATTGGGTTTGATTCCCCACTCCTCCTCCACATGCACCTGCTGGTGTGATCTTGGGTCATCCACAAGTTCTCTCAGAGCTGTTTCTTTCAAGAGCGGTTTCTGTCAGAGCTCTCCCAGCCCCATCTACCTCACAGGGTGTCTGTTGTGGGGAGGGGGAGGGAAAGAAGATGGTAAAGATAGGAGGGATGGTGGCTCAGTGGTAGAGCATCTGCTTGGTAAGCAGGTCCCAGGTTCAATCCCCAGCATCTCCAACTAAAAAGGGTTCAGGCAAATTGGTGTGAAAAACCTCAGCTTGAGACCCTGGAGAGCCACTGCCAGTCTGAGAAGGCAATACTGACTTTGATGGACCAAGGGTCTGATTCAGTATAAGGCAGCTTCCTATGTTCAACTGCTCAGAGACTCCTTTGGGTAGTGAAGGATGGGATATAAATCTAACTTCTTCTCCTTAAACACAAACGAGAAAGATCTAGGTGGGCAGTCACATTGGTCTGAAGCTATAGGACAGATTTTGAGTCCAGGGGCTCAAAACCAACAGAAGGCATGAGCTTCAGTGTGTACACATGTGCATACACATAAAAGCTCATACCTTGAAGAGAACTTCAGCGATCTTAAAGGTGGACTCAAACAGGCTAGAAAGTTGCTGAAGAAGTGAGCAGCGACTCATCCCCAGCCGCACATTTTGTGAGTCTTGAAGACGCTACTGGACTCTTGCTCTTTTTCTACTAGAAAGCTACTGGGAGTGCTGAAATTTTAAATGCTACTGCCTCAGTTCAGGGGATGTTTTGCAGGGAAGGAGAAAAAGATGCTAGATCTAGGGGTGTCGCACTCATTTGTTATGAGAGCTGGACCTGACAGAAATGAGACCTTGCTGGGCTGGGCCGTGTGCATCGTAAAATGTAATGGCAAGTAGTGGACATATCAACTTTATAAAGGACACAGACAAACACAATGAAAGGTTATTTTTTTTTTTAAAAAAAACCCTCAAGATATGCTTTAAAAGATTAGCACTCTTGTATTATTTTGTTTATTTAACAGTCTCTGATAACTGACACCTCTTGCTCTGGATTATTGCATCAAAATCTGGAGACAATGTCTGTGCTGCAGCAGTCTTGAGTATGCTGTCCAGGTGTGCGTCTGTAAGTTGCAAAGCTACTTGACATTATCAAAGATTTCAGGTTTTCACGGCTGGTAACATCATTAGGGTTTGTAGAATCTTTCGGGATCAAGTGCCGTGTTCTACTGGAGAAAGTTTTCCTTCCAGACGTTTCGTTCTCAGCTGCGGAGAACATCCTCAGTGGCGTTGCAGCCGGAGCAGGCGCTCAGACCTTCTTGGCTGCTGTGCATGAGAAGGTCTGAGCGCCTGCTCCGGCTGCAATGCCACTGAGGATGTTCTCCGCAGCTGAGAACGAAACGTCTGGAAGGAAAACTTTCTCCAGTAGAACACGGCACTTGATCCCGAAAGATTCTACAAACCCTAACACTACTTGACATTCATTATAGAAATCTCATGGTCAACAACGTGAGCCTAAGACCCTGGGAAAAACATGAAATGGCCTTGAAAGTCCCTTGCGGGGGTCACCATAAGTCAGAAGCTAAGCAGGGTTAGTACTTGGAAGGGAGACCGCCAAGGAAAGCTCTGCAGAGGAAGCCAATGGCCAACCACCTCTGCTTCTTGCTTGCCTTGGAAGCCCCATGCTGGGGTCACCAGAAGCTGGAAGCTAAGCAGGGTGAGCTTTCGTACGATAGTTTCTTCATGTGCTGGTTTGCCAATGGAGAAAACTCCATCCCGGTGCCTCCTGGCTCCACCCCCAAAGTCTCCTGGCTCCACTCTCAAAGTCCCCAGATACTTCTTGAATTGGTCTTGGCAACCCTAGGCATAGAGGAAATGGAGAAAATGGACCACTGTGTGAGGGATGTGTGGAAGGGAAGCCTTTGGAGAACTGGATCCTCCCCCTCCCCCCCCACTTTAAGAATATAAGAACAATGGTCCATCTGATCCAGCATCCTATAATAGATGCTGTGTGAATTCCTGTTTCACACAGTGTCTACCTACATACTCTTGGAAGGACCACAAGCAGGGCATGGAGTTCAAGGTCTACTCCTGTTGTTCCCCCCTCCCTCCAGCAGTGGCAGGCAGAGGGTCAGTGCCTCTGAATATGGGGGTTCTGTTGAGTCATCCTGTGTGTTTGTTAAGTGATGTCATTTCTGAGTTATGGTGGGGCTATGAAAGAATGGCCTCCTAGAGGTTCTACCTTTAACCGCCTTGCTCAGGTCTTGCAAACTGAGGGCTGCGGCTTCCTGGATGGAGTCCATCCACTCCACGTTGGGTCTTTCTCTTTTCTACTGCCTTCAATTGTTCCTAGCGTCGTTGTCCTTTTCAGTGACTCTTGTCTTCTCATAACGTGACCAAAGTGTGTGATAGCCTGAGATTAGTCGTTTTAGCTTATAGGAAGAGTTAAGAACATAAGAGAAGCCATGTTGGATCAGGCCAATGGCCCATCCAGTCCAACACTCCTGTGTCACAGAGTGGCCAAAACCCAGGGGCCATCAGGAGGTCCACCAGTGAGGCCAGAACTCCAGAAACCTTCCCACTGTTGCCCCCCCTCAAACACCAAGAATACAGAGCATCACTGCCCCAGACATTAAGAACATAAGAGAAGTCATGTTGGATCAAGCCAGTGGCCCATCCAGTCTAACACTCTGGAAGTCCACCAGTGAGGTAAGAACTCCAGAAGCCCTCCCACCGTTAAGAACATAAGAGAAGCCATATTGCATCAGGCCAATCACCCATCCAGTCCAACACCCTGTATCACACAATGGCCAAAATCCAGGTGCCATCAGGAGGTCCACCGGCAGAGCCAGAACTCCAGAAGCCCTCCCCACTCTTGCTCCCCCAAGCACCAAGAATGCAGAGCATCACTTGACCCAGACATTTTGTTTCTTTTATACCTGGCGGCTAATAGCCACAGATGGACCTATACGAAAATTAGAGAAGCTATGTGGATCAAGCCAGTGGCCCATCCGGTCCAACACCCTGTGTCATACAGTGGCCAAAACTCAGGGGCCATCAGTAGGTCCATCAATGGGGCCAGAACTCCAGAAGCCCTCCCAGTGCCGCCCTCCTGGGCAACAGCAATACAGAACATCACTGCTCCAGACAGAGCGCCCCATCTATACCTTGTGGCTAACAGCCACTGATAGACTTCTGCTCCATTTATCCAGGCTCGATTTGATCTAGAACCCATTTATTTGTCTTTTTGGCAGTTCACGGTATCCATAAAACTCTCCTCCAGCACCATGTTTCAAATCAGTCATCATAGCTAATTGCTACTGATGAAACCCTCCGAGTGTCTAATTCTTTTTTAAAGCCAGGTAAACTGTTATCAGGACATGTATGCATGTCCGGGACTTTTTTTTGTAGCAGGAACGCCTTTACATATTAGGCCACACACCCCTGATACCGCTAATCCTCCAAGAGCTTACAGTAGGCCCTGTAAGAAGAGCCTCTGTAAGCTCTTGGAGGATTGGCTACATTAGGGGCTGTGGCGAGGGCTGGCATGCCCACTAGGCAAACTAGGTGATTGCCTATGGCACCAGGAGGTAGGGGGCACCGAATTGGGCTCCCCCCCTCCTGCTGCCCACAGCAAACACCTAGTTTGCCTCCCTCCCCTCCGCAAGCCTTCCACCACAACCCCCCCTCCTTCTCCAAGGTTGGTCCTTACTGACTTCAGTGCAGCTGGCATGGCTTCTACTTCTTTGAAGAGCCCACAATGTGATAGGGGACTTCGCTTCCACTCATCCTCCCACGATGGGAGGAAGGACAGAAGCGGCGGGGGGGGGGGGCATGGGTAAGGAGCCTGCCTGGTGCGCCACATGCCCACGAGCCGGTGCCGGCTGTGGCAAAGGAGTTCCTGCTACAAAAAAAGCCCCGTGCATGTCTGTATGCATGTTTAAGATCAGCTCCACAAAACCCCTCTCTGGGCATTAACTAGTGCAAAAAAAAAACCACAGCCTCGCAAGGAATAGCTCTTTTCCCCCCATGTATCTAAAAACAGGTTTTTTTACAGAGTACAGCAAGGAAAAAAAATTGCATAGATCCATTTCTTTTTTTAACACATTTCCCACATCCGGACAGCCTCGGAGGCTACTGCACAAATATCACTGATCAGTCAAACCTCAGTTACAGTACATTTAAAAAAAAAAAAAGGAGAGAGAGAGAAGTGTCTTCGGAACGGTAGGACAAAAGTTGATTGTGGTGGCTGCCTAGAGGGAAAGAAACTCGGCCGGAGGACAACACTTTTGGTGGCGAGTTGGAAAGAGCAATCAGCGAGCTGAAAAATAGATGGTGACGTTGCAAAAGACAATCTTCTTGCTAGCTTGCTGGATAATCCTTGCCCTTCTCTCACCCTTCTTTTGTTGCAGAGTAACAAGAAACTCTCTTGGCCGTGAATAAACAAAGAGCGGAACACTGACAGGACAAAGAATGACAATCTTGTACGGGTTTATAGTGGAAAGGAGACCCAGCAGGTGGTTTTGGTCTTCACTCTGTATTTTCCTGGTGTTTTGAGATTCAGTGTGGAAACCAGGGTGGGGGAGGATGTTTAAGACCCAACCATTTCTGGAGGGGGCTCTGCTGCTTAAAAACTTGGAAATCTGGCACAGCGTGATGGGTGCAGCAACAAAATGGCTGCCACAGGAGGCGGACCTGCCACAAAATGGCTGCCACAGTCTCCCTTCAGTCACACAGTACCAGTGGGTAACAATTTGGGGACCCCTGTTGAAAGTCATCAGGAGGCTCAAAGCAGGAATTGAATATATGGAACAGTTAACATAAGTTTGTTTCCTTTTTAAAAAAATCCTTCAGGGGGACATACACGGTTCTCCCTCTCCTTTTGTCCTCACAACCAACCTGTGAGGTAGACTAGACTATGTCCAGGGTCACTCCATGAGCTTCATGACTGACAGGATATTTGAATCCTGTATTTATACCCCACCCTTTACTACCCAAAGGAGAGTGGCTTACAATCTCCTTCCCCTTCCCCTCCCCACCACAGGCATCTTGTGAGGTAGGTAGGGCTGAGAGAGCTCTGACAGAAACTGCTCTAGAGAGGAACAGCCTCTGACAGAGTTATGACTGGCCCAAGGTCACATCAGCAGGTGCATGTGGAGGAATGGGGAATCAGACTTCCAGATAAGAGTCTGCACACTTAACCATGACACCAAACTGGCTCTGAAACTGATACAGGAGATGAGAACCATTGTAAGACTTTTTGGGTCCCCAGACAGGAAAAAGATAGGGCAAAAATGAAGTAAATAAATATGTTCCCTGGATTACGCAGTCACTCATCAAAACGGAGGCTTGCATCTTTGAATGCTCCTCTACCCAATATCCTCCCTGCACAAAAACAGGTAGCCTGTGAAAGGAAAGGGTTCCACCAATTTTCTCCCTACTATTCTGGTTTTCCATGGGTAGGGGCATCCTTTTCCATCTATGGAGGAATATTCCAGTATTCTACCCTCCCCCCTCCCCATACTCTGAAAAAGGTACAATCCAACAACAGTTTTACCTAACAATTTTGCCAACGGTAGCATGGCCTTAAATCAGAGCAAGCTAGTTAATGAAACGTGAAGGGATAATGTTGCTTTCCCCACCACAGTTTCAAATTTCAGAGCAAACCATGGCAGTTGACTGCGGCGGAAATTAATAGGGGCAACGTTGCCCCTTTTTCCCCTCCCAAAATTCTGAAGCTCTGAGGAAATTGATTTGGCACCATTTCCATTCTTTCAGGAGTCCCTCCAAAGCTCAGTTCCCAACACGGCCTTCCGGTAAAATCTTCCCACGGCTCTGAAGTACATCACCAAAGGTCCCTTCCTGCAAATATTCTCCACATAAGAGCAGGAAATTCCTGTCCCCCCACCCCAGCCAATTTGCATTAGATCTTGCTACAAAATCACACTATGTACCCTCATGTCATCTTTTTCCCCCCTGAGATTTCCTTCAGGTTTGCAAGCTAGTATTTGTCCACCACCTACAGGGCTTGTTCTCACAAGAATTCACATTGTACACAAAATCTCTCAAGTCTCTGGTGTAGAGCCATGGCCTGTTTCAGAAGCAGGGTGTTTCTTTGGTGGTGGTACTACATTTCAGAGGAGAGGAAAGGCATAAGTATGCCTTCAAGAATACAAGAGAAACTTCATTATTCTCAGTAGGGTTGCCAGCCTCCAGGTGGGTTCTCCAGACCTCCCCAAATCAGAATTAATCTTCAGGTGACAGAGATCAGCTCTTCCTAGAGAACATAGATCCAGGTGGGTAGCCATGTTGGTCGGAAGCAATAGAACAAAATTAGTCAAATGGCACCTTTAAGACCAACGAAGTTCATTCTGTCTAAGGAAGAAGAAGAGGAGGAGGAGGATACTGGATTTATATCCCACCCTTCATTCAGAGTCTCAGAGCAGCTTACAATCTCCTCTCCCTTCCTCTCTCTCCACAACAGACACCCTGTGAGGTAGATGGAGCTGAGAGCTCTTTTGAAAACTGCTCTTGAGAGAACAGCTCTGAGAGAACTTGTGACTGACTCAAGGTCACACCAGAAGGTGCATGTGGAAGAATGGGGAATCAAACCCGGTTCTCCTAGGTTAGAGCCCATGTTCCTAACCACTAAACCAAACTAGCTCTTTGGTGTAGAGCCATGCACAGGAAAGCCCACACCCTGAATAAAACTTTGTAGGTCTTAAAGGTGCCATTGAAATCTAACTTTGTCCTAGAGGACATGGCTGCACTGGTGGTGGAATCTACCTTACTGTGTTCCACCACTCTCCAAAACCCACCTTCCCTAGGGTTCACCCCTAAATCTCCAGGTATTTCCCAAGTCGGAGTTGGCAACCTTGGTTCTCAGTGCAGTTTTTGTTCCAACAGACTGAGTCCAAGACAAAAAAACAGTTCAGATTCAAGTCCAATAGTATCTTAGAGACCTACGAGACTTTGAAGGTATAAACTTTCGAGTCAAGACTCCTTTAATCTGATGAAGCAACACTTTGTGTCACTTGTGGGGTGGGAAGCACCACTTGGTTTACAGAAGCAGAAAAAGGGCTTGTGAGGGCACATGGGCTCCGACTGCGGTTGCCAGCCTCCAGGTAGTAGACATACAAAGCAACGCTTCTATGAATAAATTAGTCTCAATTGTGCTTCTGAA
This sequence comes from Heteronotia binoei, assembly GCF_032191835.1. Taxonomy (NCBI): domain Eukaryota; kingdom Metazoa; phylum Chordata; class Lepidosauria; order Squamata; family Gekkonidae; genus Heteronotia; species Heteronotia binoei. The sequence continues at coordinate 19,274,488 of NC_083224.1, read as the reverse complement.
CGCTAACACAATTAGAAGGAGTTAGTAACCTAGGTGGAACTGTAAAAAACTGAAGCTATGGATCTTAGTGAGAAGTGCCTTGTCATGATTGGAGCTTAGAGAAAGCCTCGAAGGCGAAAACGGGTTCTGAATTTCCGGATATCTCATTTAGCTCTTATGCAGTAAAAATAGAAATTTTCTGCATGTCTAAGAAACTACATTGGCCAGCTGATGTTTGCCCATTCCCCTTGGCGTTCTTAAGGTGGTCCTTCGTTCTATTTGCTTCGGAGGAGACTGAACCTGCACCTTCTGAACCTGCACCGTCTACAAAATTGACTTCAGGAAAAGGAAATGGCCTCTGTGGACTTATATATATATTCAGCATAAAACATATTGTCTGAATATCAGAATGCATAAAATTGGCAAACCATATACAATTTCACATATACATTTGATAGATTTCCAATCACTACAATGACCAGGCCTCAGATTCAGCAGGAGCTCACAGGAGCATAGCTCCTGAACCTTTCTGAGGTTTCTGAACCTTTCCACCTCCTCGTTCCTACCTTGTCCATTGAATAGTAGGTGCAGCTGCATAACAATCCCTGGATGAGCTCCACCACCTATTTTTCTACAAAACGACCCTTGCTCATCAGGCGTTTGACTCTTCTCCTGCTGATGTTTCATTTGCTATATATTTTGATAAGGCCAGTTATATTTTTGTGTTTAGAGTAACTTTATTTGTGTTACCTTTCAGAAGCACAATTGAGACTCATTTATACACGGAAGCGTTGCTTGGTATCTCTGCCACCCTTATCCGTGCTTCACTTTGGTTGCTTACTTTGCCTCCAGATGGGGCCTGGCAGGGCTTTTTTTTGTAGCAGGAACTTCTTTGCATATTAGGCCACACCCCTTTGATGTAGCCAATCCTCCACAAGCTTAGAGGGCTCTTAGTTAGGGTTGCCATCCATCCCGATATATCGGGACCGTCACCGTTATGGACCTTCTTGTCCCGACATCCCGACAAGACCCAATTTTGTCCCGATTTGCACCGTGCAAAGCGCTTTGAACACTGACTGAAATGCTAAACTACAGCCCCCAGCAGCCTTTTCGCACCGCTCTTGGGCTTCTCGACACAGCCCCGCCCCCTCCACCCCGTTCAGCGGCTTTTTTGGAGGAGTAGAAAGCCTGGCAACAGCAGCCGGTGAAATGCTTGCTTCTTCTACGCATGTGCCAAAGCCAGGAGGAGGGGGAGGATGAGGACAACTAAGGAGAGTTTGGCTCATTTTCTCCCCCTGCCCCTCCCACTTTGAAACCGGCATTTGAGGTAGCAGCAGCAGTGGCGGTGGCGGCAGCCGCGGCTGCAGTGGCGGTAGAGGTGCGTGCTCTTCAGGCAGTTTGAGACGAGGCGCGAGACCCCCTTTAGAATGTCGCGGGGGAGCAGCCGCGGCGTGCGCCTCAGGTAAACAAATTAACGTTCACCCAACTGCCTTCCCGTTACTTTCTGGGCAACGCGGAGTTGGGGTGGGGTGCCCCGACAAGGTCCCAGCTAGATATGGCAACCCTACTCTTAGTAAAAGGCCTACTGTGAGCTCCTGTAGGATTGGCTATATCAGTGGGGTGTGGCCTAATATGCAAAGGAGTTCCTGCTACAAAAAGTGCCCTGGGGTCTGGAGATCTCCCGCTTTTACAGCTGATCTCCAGCTGGCAGAGATCACCTCACCCGGAGAAGATGGCTGCTTTGGAAGGTGTGCTTTATGGCATCATACCCCATTGAAGCCCCTCTGCTCCCCAAGCTCCACCATCCTCAGGTCTATCCCGAAGATCTCCCTCTCCAAACTCCACTGTCTTCTAGTTCCACCCCTAAGATCTCCAAATGTTTTCCAACCCAGAGCCAGCAACCCTGGCTCCAATTGTCCCAGGCAAGGTAGCAACAGACAATACAGAACTTTTTTTTTTTTAAAGCAATTCTGAGAACCTGTTTTCCATGGAGAACCTCCTACGCTTCTGAATGCATGAAACAGGGCAGGAAGTTACTGTCTGAACAAAGACTAACAGAGCCACATAACAATGAAAGAGATGGGAGAGGTCAGGTAAAAAAAAAAAAAGAGATCAAGAGGTTTCTGGGCTTGAAGCCTGCCTGCGGTCTTTGTCGGATTCACACATGCGTCACTCCAGGCCTCGTTTGATGACATTGCTCCACGAGTCACAGCTGCACATGAGAATCCTTCCACCGGACGTTATTGAGCTTGAGGTTCTGCGAGGTGATATGAAAGATCTAAACCTGTACTTTATGGCTGAGCTGGGAGCTTGAGGTGCCACTATGTCGCAGCTATCGAGCGATGGACCAGCAGACAGAGGATTCAAGACCTCAGAACTTTTCTTCCCGGGAGCCACGATGGGCCCATGGATTCACATACACACCAGTAAAGAACCTACCGCCCTTAGGTGGCTCTCCACGAGCAGCTTTCTTAAGTGCTTTGTTACAGGAATGGTCTGAAGCTATGTTTAGCCCTTCTTTAAATAAATTAAATTTTAACACTGAGACGTTGGCTAAGAACTCAGTATCACAGAGGTCTGCGGACTCACAACGAAGGTGTCAAAACACAAGCTCGGAATGCCTCATACAATGAGGATCTCTTACTTGGACCAAGCAGGAAATACACATCTTGATGGCACCCAGATTCAAAATGGTGGTGCCCGTGAGGGAAAAGAAAAAATCAAGGTTGCAGCATCAAGTTCTGAGAGCTCCATTTCACCTCCCATCCACCTCACTGGGGAGAAGTTCCCAAAATCTTGTGACCCCCTAATTCGGAGGTGGAAGGAGAAGTACGCGGGATTTGCAGTGTGCTTTTGCTGTTCATAAAATACTAACTTAGACAAGAACATCATTAAATAATTCTTCTCAAAAGGGAGGAAAAAAGCTTAAAATAATATCAGTAATTAATAACAAATAACATTTTTTTTTCCTGACACAGTATCTTTGAGATTGTGTGGAAAGTCACTTGGCGTAACCACAGTGCTATACGTCATCTTGAGACTGGAGAGGACATCTGTTCTCTCTGAGGTCACAGTTGCCGTTTTCGGAGGCATCGGAGCTACCTGGGAGGGACTCTGGTGGGGGTGGCTTGTAGAGGAAACAGGCAAGGAGGAAGAAGAACGATCCAATCACCTGCAAGTTAAGAAGATGTGAGCATTTGAGATGCGCGGTTTTGAGATATGGTCATTGCTTGTCCGGTCTCCCTCAGAACTGGGCAAAAATAAATCACTTCACTGGTGATTTGTTGTCTTCTTGAGTGAAACACTGAAGGCAGGGCCAGCACATGGGGTTCTGCCACTCGAGGCAAAATCCCAATGCGTGCCCACCCCCCTCCCACGGGGGTAGATTTTTGCTCACATGCGCAAAGCGCACACACAGCATGATGTCACCCGCTGTTGTTTCTAGGCACTGAGGGGTGGGGAATTCCTTTGACCCTTCAGTGCCCAGAAACAACGAGTGGCGCTTTCAGGCCTCGGCATTCTCCGAACTCGGAGAACACCAAGGCCTGAAAGCACCATTGTTTCTGGGCACTAGGCTTGCCAATCCCCAGGTCCCAGCGGGGGTTCTTCTGCTTTCCCAGACTCCTTCCCACCCCCAGTCAGCTGGCTGGCAGGGGGAAGCCCTGCCCCCAAAGGACCATGTGCCTTTGCACCTCTGGAGGCTTCAGTCTCTGATTGAAAGGCTTCCTCTTGGGATGGGGTGTCTGTGTTACTTGGAAGAAGTTGGCAGCAACTTGTGAGTAGAAAGGCCAATCCCCCTTCAGAGTCGCCAGAAATGGGATGGGGGGGGGAGAGAAACGTCTGCTGAGCACTTCATTATTCCCTATGGGGAGATCGATTCTCATAATGGGAAATTGATCTGGAGGTTTCGGGGGTTCTGGGGGAGCTGTTTTTTGAGGTAGAGGCACCAAATTTTCAGTACAGGGTCTAGTTCCTCTCCCCAAAGTACTCCCCCAAGTTTTAAAATGATTGGACCAGGGGGTCCAATTCTTTGAGCCCCAAAAGAAGGTGCCGCTATCCATTATTTCCTATGGAAGGAAGACATTTAAAAAGGTGTGCTGTCCCTTTAAATGTGATGGCCAGAACTCTCTTGGAGTTCAATGATGCTTGTCACACCCTTGTTCCTGGCTCCGCCCCCAATGTCTCCTGGCTCCACCCCCAAAGTCTCCTGGCTCCACCCCCAAAGTCCCCAGATATTTCTTGAATTGGACTTGGCAACCCTACTGGGCACTGAGGGGTGGGGAAATTTCTCCAACCCCTCAGCATCCAGTTGGAGGCTCAGGGACGGTGCGAGCAGGGAGAGGGTGCCCGCCTTGCACCCCTGTTGGGAGACGGCGCCCTGGGCAATTGCTTAGGCTGCCTACTCCCACATGCCAGTCCTGACTGAAGGTGTCAAAGAGTAGACTGGTGCAGTGCTATTGTATAATCTCCAGAACTTCACCCATTAGGCTTGTCAAGTCCTCAATGCAGGTAAAGGATTCCACATTCCCAAGTCCAGGGCTTTTTTTTGTAGCAGGAACTCCTTTGCATATTAGGCTACACCCCCCTGATGTAGCCAATCCTCCAAAAGCTCACAGGGCTCTTCTTACAGGGCCTACTGTAAGCTCGTGGAGAATTGGCTACATCAGGGGTGTGTAGCCTAATATGCAAAGAAGATCCTGCGACGAACCCCCCCCCCCATTTAAATTTATTATTAAACTTGATTTGCAAACATTTATAACTAGGCTGTTAGCCACCTGGAATCCCATTCGTGGGAGAGGGATATAAATGTGATTGATAAATAGACAAACTCTATGGTAAGAACTTCCTGTAAGTAGACAAGGCCTTGTTTTTCTTGTTAAATTTTCTTCCCCTCCTAGATTTGCCAGGTCCCCTCACTGCCATGGTGGGGGGGATTTGGGGGGCATTCAAGGGTTGGTAGAATGTCACACGTAATGCTCGGGTTTTGGGCGAAAACTCTATCGTTTTTTTGCCTTCAAGACCATAGAGTTTGCCCAAAAACCAGAACATCACTGTGCAACATTCCTGGTGCGATGACATCACCTGGAAGTGATATCATCAGTGTTCCCTCTAAGCTGAGTTAGCGTGAGCTAGCTCACAGATTTTTAGCCTCCAGCTCACACATTTTTGTCTTAGCTCAGGAGAAATGGCCCCAGAGCCCAATAATTTATGCAGTAGCTCACAACTTTAATGCCAGTAGCTCACAACTTTAATACCTGTAGCTCACGAAGTAGAATTTTTGCTCACAAGACTCTGCAGCTTAGAGGGAACACTGGATGTCATCATCCCTCTTTGGGGGTGACGGATTGACGCCCCCCAAAGCAGGGGAACTCCCACTGGGCCTGTTTCTGACCAAGAGCCTAAATTTGTAACTATACTACTTCAGGATATAGGTGTGTGGGTGGGGGGCTCACATAATGCTCATGCATTAAAAAAACACAAACAGATTTCCTGAGCACAGGAAAGCAAAGCCAGAACCCATCTAGTTTTCTACAGAGAAAAATACTTTGTATTGAGGAGCTTTTGATTGTATAAGCCCTCGCTACAGCTTGAAATGGTACAGTCATCCAGATACCTGGTTATCACCTTAGTAAGAAACAGGTCCTAATTTGAATTTTGGCAGGGTTTTTTTTGGTAGCTGGAACTCCTTTGCATATTAGGCTACACACCCCTGATGTAGCCAGTCCTCCTGGAGCTTACAGTAAGCCTTGTACTAAGAGCCCTGTAAGCTCTTGGAGGATTGGTTACATCAGGGAGGTGTGGCCTAATATGCAAAGGAGTTCCTGCTACAAAAAGAAAAGCCCTGGCCTTTGGCATCTCCCACAGATGGAGGTCGACCTGCCTCCTTAAGAAAGGAGAGTGGCACAGAAAGCTACAGAAGACCTCAGCAAAAGACCACTGAAGCAAATGACTGATCATTTGGGATTACCTTATAGATAAGACCAGCAATCAAGGTGTACCGGCTCATGGAGAAGTTCTGGTAGACGTAGCATGACCCTTGCTCTCCACACTGATTCTGCCAGAGGAGACAGGACTTGTCAATCATCGACCCAAAAGCAATTGGGCCTGGAATGCCGCCTGTGTAAAGACAGAATTGAGACACCTCAGCTGCCAAAATAGATATTGCACGCAAAAAGCTTCCCACCCACACGGAATTCTGGTTCCATGAAACTCAGTGGGACGTTCTCCATTGTATTTGTTGAAGTTCTGAAAATACTAGCCATGGACAATTTGGCCAGCTTCAATCATTAACCAGAAATGATTACTTGGGAAGAATCAGACAATGCCTATTGGGTGATAATATCTTCCGAAATACCTGCTCCAAGATCAATGTTTTATATTAACATAAGCACACTCCCTTGGATAACAGCATAATTTGTATTCTTAGGGTGAATGGAAGTTTCTGTTATATAATCCAACACAGCAATCTCTGTTCAGCAGTTAGAAGTTCAAATGCCATGAAAATACAACAGCTACACGAGTAACACAGGGAACAAAAGAGAAGCCATGTTGGATCAGGCCAATGGCCCATCCAGTCCAACACTCTGTCACAGTGGCCAAAAAAACCCAGGTGCCATCAGGAGGTCCATCAGGGGGGCCAGGACTCTAGAAGCTCTCCCACTGTTGCCCCCCCAGCATCAAGAATACAGGGCATCACTTGCCCCAGACAGAGAGTTCCATCAATACCATCAATACCCTATGGCTAATAGCCACTGGTGGACCTCTGCTCCATATGCTTATCCAATTCCCTCTTGAAGCCATCCACGCTTGTAACCACCACCACCTCCTGTGGCAATTAATTGCATGTGTTAATTGCTCTTTGGGTGAAGAGTCTAGAGGATCTGGAGGGTTCTCAGCACCAAATAATTATATTCAACTAACCCAATCTTGAAAGGTTTTTCCAGTGACATTCCTTTTTTCAAAATGGAAGACTCCGCATTCTATGTCTTTTGGCCCAATGCATAACTGATAATGGGCTTAATGTATCAGCAGGGCCAACCCAAGGGGCCCTAGGCAGGCTGGCCCTGATCTGCCTGCTAGCCAGGATGAGTACTAGGGTTTCCCTCCCGCCCCCCCAGTGTGTGTGGAATCCCCTGGTTTCCAGCACTCCCCCAGGTGCCAAGCAGCTGGCCTCTGAAGGAGACTTACCACCCCACATGTGAAATGCCCAACTCACCCGGAAGTGACATGGGCAAATTTGGGTGATGTCGGGGTGGAGGGTGACAACTCTGGTTTGGTGGCAAAATTCCATGGTAGAATTAGCTTCAAACCATAGAGGCTTGCCCAAAAACCAGAGCGTCAACCCCCCCCCCCCACCCAATGTCGTCAACATGCCCAAATCACTTCTGGGTTGCACAGGCATGGTGTGCTTCTTCCCCTCTCCTGGAGCATCCCGGTAAGTCCCCCACCAGCTTGTAATTGGGACCTTGCAACCCTAGTTGGTGTACCTGCTGGTCAGGCAGTTCAAAGCAGGTGTACCCCAAGCCACCTGTCAACAAGCTAGGCAGGCAGTGGTGTTGGAGTTGGGTGATTGGGCAGCATTTGGTGCCCAGGCCTTTGGTGTAGGGCTGTCAAGCTCCCATCGGGGGCAGAGGATCCCCCGGTCTGGAGGGCCCCAACTTGCCGGCAGGGAGCAGGTTGCCAGGGGGATCTCTGCCCCTGAAGAGCCCCGTTGCTGCATGCCATCCCTGGCATAATGACGTTATCGGCCAGGGATGCTCTAGGACCTGGAAGTGACGTTATCGGCCAGGGATGCTCTAGGACTTGCACTAAAACTCTATGGTACCATAGAGTTTTATTGCGAATCCTAGAGTGTCCCTGGTGCAACACTCTAGAAGGAGAAGATATTGGATTTATATCCCACCCTATACTCTGAATCTAGGCGTCTCAGACAGTGTTCCCTCTAAACTGAGTTAGCATGAGCTCCAGCTCATACATTTTTGTCTTAAGTCAAGGAGGATGACCCCAGAGCACACTAATTTCTGCAGTAGCTCACAACTTGAATGCCAGTAGATTACAAAGTAGAATTTTTTGCTCACAAGACTCTGCAGCTTAGAGGGAACATTGGTCTCAGAGTGGTCCCAATCTCCATTTACCCCCACCCCACAACAGACACCCTGAAAGGTAGGTGGGGCTGAGAGAGCACATTAATTTCTGCAGTAGCTTACAACTTTAATTCCAGTAGCTCACAAAGTAGAATTTTTGCTCACAAGACTCTGCAGCTTAGAGGGAACACTGGTCTCAGAGTGGTCCCAATCTCCTTTATCTTCCTCCCCCACAACAAACATCCTGTGCGGTAGGTGGGGCTCGGAGTGATCTCTCCGAAGCTGCCCTTTCAAGGACAACTCTCAAAAGCTATGGCTGACCCAAGGCCATTCCAGCAGCTGCAAGTGGAAGAGTGGGGAATCAAACCCGGACTTAACCACTACGCACTTAACCACTACGCCAAACTGGCTCTCCAAAAGAGTGACACCATCGCTTGCTGAATGTATGTAAGAAGCAGACTGTTAGTTATTGACTTAGTACGTTACCTAGCGTCCTCACGACAATCCACTGGATTCCCAGAGCAAAGGATCGCTGCCTGTCTGAGACGCACCTAGGAAACACGACACAAACGTTAACCAGTGGTGGCTTGCAAAAAACTGTTGGCAGAGTAATTAACTCAGCAAAAGAGCACCTTTCAACTAAAGTGTAGACAAAGCTTTATTTGGGAAACTAACATCCTCGATCGTGAAGAGGAGAGACAAAGACCAGGTCCTAACTACATTACTACCTGAGAGAGGGAGTGGGAGGAACTTCCAAGAAGAACCAGCAGGTTGCCCGAAGAGTAGCCATCTGGAGACAGACAAGCAGTGACACAGAACAGGAGAGAAGGTGTCGCCATCGCTGTCCTGTCTGTCTCCTCGCTGCCCTTCCTGTGGTCAGGACCAGTGCTAGGCTTTCTAGCACCCTAGGTAAGTCACCCACTTGTGCTCCCCCCCCCCACAATTATTAAAAAAAAATTCCTAGGGAATATGAAGAGCACCAAACTTGAAACTTTTCACATTTTTAATTTACTGGTTTTTAATTTTTAATTTTTTTTTAAAAAAATGCGATGTTATAAAAATTGTGAGAATAAGCAATTTATTTTACAAAACTGAAAACCAGGTTGTGAAACTCCTCGAGGTTTGGTGATGGAGCCTTGGGTAGTCTTTCCCCATCTCTGGTGCTCTTTGTATTAATGTAAAGTAGTAACGTAGCATGGAGTCTTTTCCCCATCTCTAATGTTCCTTAAATGCAAACCAAAAACACAATTCTTAGCAAAAAAAAAAAAAAAGGATTCTGGATCCTCTGCTTGAAGGAAATGCCATGATCCTGTCCCCTTGGTAGGTAAGGCTCCTATCAGCTGACAAAGAAAGGCATCTTTCGTTTACAATGCTGGGCAGGGGAACACAAGGGAGAAAGATGGGGTGGCACAACAGCACTGCAAAGTCAACAGTCTACACAAATCTTTCCCAGTGGTTGTGAGAGAGGACGAGGCAGCGGTGCTCAGGAGCCAGAGATGTGTGGTGGGGAGGGAGCACCCAGCAGCGTCCCCTAGGTCACGTGGTGCCCTAGGCGGGTGCCTGCTTTGCCTACTCCCATGCACTGGCCATGCCTGCAGTCTCTTCTTCTTGGTACACCACACATTTTGTAATTGCACTGTTAACAGGGATCAACACGAAGACGAGGTTCTTCTCGCTTACCGTAAAGTAGCCGTCAGGGCAGGAATACTACTGAGGAATGTGAAGATGATGACGACAAACACAAAAAGCAAAAGGAGGGTCCGTTTCTCACAAGAGGAGGAGCACTTTCCCGCTGTAGCAGAGCCGGGCACCGTGGGAGGGCTTCCAAGAATGCAGCTGCACCCAAAGTAAATCTTGGGGGGGGGGGGGAAACACATCAGAAGTTCACAGAGCTTTTGGGGTAGAAAAAGCTTAGCAGAGGCTCATATGCATATTAGGCCACACCCTCTGACATCACCATTGTTTCCCACAGGGATTTTTGTAGCAGCCCAGCATGAACTCATTTGCATACTAGGCCACACCCCCTGGCAGCATCATTGTTTCGCTCAGGGTTTTTTGTAGCCTCTGGAGCATTTGACCCCACCTCATCCCACTCAAAGCTCTAATGCCTCCAGCTTCTGCAAACACTGTTAATAAAAATTAAACAAGGAAAGGTTACATACAGCAACTTTTACTGACAAATTCGGGGAGGTATTTGCTCAAGAATTTCCCTCCCGTCCCCATTTGTTTGCGGTGTAGTCAAAGCACTGCTAAATGTCAAGACGGGTTTAACTGTTTCCACATAATAAAAAAAGGCCATCGCTGTAGATGCAAATCGATCGGTCCGTTGCTTAAAGGTAAAGGTAGTCCCCTGTGCAAGCACTGAGTCATTATCAGCGCATGAGGTGACGTCACATCAGGACGTTTTCTTGGCAGACTTTTTCTAACAGAGTGGTTTGCTATTAAGAACATAAGAGAAGCCATGTTGGATCAGGCCAATGGCCCATCCAGTCCAACACTCTGTGTCACATAAGAACATAAGAGAAGCCATGTTGGATCAGGCCAATGGCCCATCCAGTCCAACACTCTGTGTCACATAAGAACATAAGAGAAGCCATGTTAGATCAGGCCAATGGCCCATCCAGTCCAACACTCTGTGTCACACAGTGGCCAATATATGTGTGTGTGTGTGTGTGTGTGTGTATATAGAGAGAGAGAGTTTAATGATAATATGGGTTCAATTAGATTGATTGCATTTTGATGCAGGAATTATTGCCTTAACTTTGATCTTGTTTTCATCTTGAGCTCTCTCCTTGGATAGAAAATGGCCTACATATCTAAACACATCTATATAACTTAAACTTTTTACTAGATATTTTATTATCAAAGATTTCAGGTTTTCACGGCTGGTAACATCATTAGGGTTTGTAGAATCTTTCGGGCTCAAGTGCCGTGTTCTACTGGAGAAAGTTTTTCTTCCAGATGTTTCATTATCGGCTGCGGAGAACATCCTCAGTGGCGTTGTAGCCGGAGCAGGCGCTCTGACCTTCTTGGCTGCTGTGCATTGAGATATTTTATTGTTTGTATGCAACTATTAATGCTTGTTTATAACCTGATTCCATAAGATTAATTAATTGTATATGATATTAATATTGATATTAACGTGTATAGTTTCAAAATTCAGTAAAATATATAAATGAAAAAATAAAATAAAACACGCTGTGTGTATATATATACATACACACACACACACGTATATTGGCCACTGTGTGACACAGTGTGTTGGATTGGTATAGACACGCTCACACATATACATACATACATACATATACACACACATATATACACACACACACATATATATACTGTGGTTAATAGCCACTCCCCAGTCATCTACACTTTCCCCCCAGCAAGCTGGGTACTCATTTTACTGGCCTCAGAAGGATGGAAGGTAGGGTTGCCAAGTCCAATTCAAGAAATATCTGGGGACTTTGGGGGTGGAGCCAGGAGACATTGGGGGAGGAGCCAGGAACAAGGATGTGACAAGCATAATTGAACTCCAAGAGAGTTCTGGCCATCACATTTAAAGGGACAGCACACGTGCTTACATTGATCTTTATCTTAGTCACTGGTTTCCTTACCAGCCCACTCCTCAGAACTTCACTCACATCCCCAACCAAGCTAAGGGAGCAAAGGCTACTCAGCTCTTGTTGAGCCCCACCGGCCCCCATCATTAGGGAAGCGGACAGGGCTGAGGGCACCAGTCTGCCCTGAGATCCCTCCTACTCCCCGAGAAGAGCAGACTACTATTAAAACCCCCAGCCTCCCCTCAGAGCCCCGCAGCCAGGCCCAGCACCAGCGGCACCGCTTAACTTTCCGGAGGGGCGGCGTGGCGGAGAGCAGGAGCCCCGCAGCCAGGCCCAGCGCCAGCGGCACCACAGGCAGCCCCGAGGCCACGGCCAGCAGCCGCCCGCGCCATCCGAAGCCCCCCGCCAGCCCCAGCAGCCACCAGTCAAGGCCATGCGCCGCTGCAGCCCCGAGGGGAAGAGAGGGGAGGGGAGGCTGCCTTGGCGTGGCGGAAAGCCAGTGGGACCACTTACCTCTCCGGTGGGGTGGTATGGCGGAGAGCAGGAGCCCCGCAACCAGGCCCAGCGCCAGCAGCACCGCGGGCAGCCCCGAGGCCGCGGCCAGCAGCTGCCCGCGCCGTCAGAAGCCCCCCGCCGGCCCCAGCAGCCACCAGTCAAGGCCATGTCGAGGGCCGGTTGGTGGCGGCGCGGACGGGCCACTGGCTGCCTCCTCCTTCACCTCAGCCTCCCCCTCCCCCCGCTTCTGTTTTTTTGGGGAGGGGGGGAAGAGGCTGGAAATTCTGGAGTCCCCCGCCAGGGCGGGAGGTTTGGGAAGCCTAATGGAAGGCTGAGTCAGCCTTGAGCCAGCTACCTGGGATCGAACTCAGGTCGTGAGCAGAGCTTGGACTGCAGTACTGCAGCTGACCGCTCTGCGCCACGGTGTTCCCGCCCATTGCTTACGACATACCTTTTTCCCATTGTTCTGATTTGTTGACACTCTCTTGCATCCTGCATGGCAGGGGGAGTAATACATGATCCCATCGCTTCCGCACACAGGGCTGTATGTTTCCCTCAGGCAGTCACACTCAGTATTGCAAGGGGCAGACAGGTTGAGGCGGCCTTCGGGCAGGTAGCTAAACGCAACATAACACAGAGAGCAGATGTCAGACTGGTCATCTATTAGCCTGGGGCTCTTGAAAACTTTGAGCCCAGCCCTATGGCCACAAGATATTCCAGAGAATTTGATACTATGGTGTGAGGCCTCAACCACAAAGAAGAGGCAGTCTGTTGCAGTGACTAGAGCTTAGGGTTGCCAAGTCCCCCCCAGCCTCTGGTGGGGGACTTGTTTCTAGCATTTGGGGAGGGAAAAACTCTATGGTACCTATTGTACCATAGAGTTTTCTCTCCCAAATTGCTAGAGCATCTGGGAAAACCATCGAATTTTCCTGGAAACGCCTAAAGCAGCCGCCATGCAGCATTGCCAGCGGGTTGGGAACCTCCCAAGCAGGAGAACCCCCACCCGGACCAGGGGTTTGGCAGCCCTGCTAGAGCTGTTTGCTCTGACTGCAGAGACCTGTGTTCAAGTCCTCCCTCAATCAAAGCAAAATGGGTGACTTTAGGCCAACCACCATCTCTCAGCCTAATCTGTCAGGATAATGACCATCCTTCAAAGACACATCCGCAGTTCCTACGATTTAGAAGCCCAGAAGCTTTTCGCAGTATCCCTGATTCTCCAGCTTTCCCACTTAAAGGAAAATGAGGTTCAAACAAATTACAAAGATGACCTGACTCCCGTGGCAACAAGAGAAAGAAATGCTATATACAAAAATAGAAGCACATCTGACATGGCATATTCATGTTGGTGCATATAACTTATTGTGAACAGCTACCTTTAAAAAGGTTAACTTGCTACAGCTCCAAGCCCAGGTAAGAGAGAAGAAGAGAGGTCCTATATAAGATGGAAAAAAACAGAAGCCACACAAGGGCCAAAGAGCCTCAACATCTAAACTCATTGTTTAGATGAATGGGTGGGGCCAGTGAAAGGGTGGAGCCAACTTCCAAGTGTACTCCATTGAGAGAATTCTCTTAACCTTTTCCCTTCCAGATCCTCTTGCATGCAGAATTACAATCAGAACTTTTTTTGTGGCAGAAACTCCTTTGCATATTAGGCTACACACCCCTGATGTAGCTAGGGTTGTCAAGTCCCCTCCAGCCACCAGCGAGGGACTTGTTTCACATGCGCAAAGTGCACGCCCTGTGATGACGTCACTTGTGAGTGATGTCATTGCGCCGGCGACATTGTGTGCTGGCCGCTCTAGGAGTTTCCAGGAAAACTCTATGGTTTTCCCAGACGCTCTAGCATTTTGGGAGGGGAAAGCTCTATGGTACCTATTGTACCATAGAGTTTTTCCTCCCAAAGTGCTAGAGCGTCCAGAAAAACCATAGCGTTTTCCCAGTTTTCCCAACGTCGCCAGTATGATGATATCACTCGTGGGTGACGTCATCGCACCGGTGACATCAGGAGAGGTTCCCCCCGCTGGTCCAGTGTGGGCCAGCGGGCTGGGAACCTCCTGGGTAGGAGAACCCCCACCTGGACCAGGGGCTGGGCAGCCTTGATGTAGCCAATCCTCTCGGAGCTTACAGGGCTCTTAGTACAGGGCCTACTGTAAGATCCAGGAGGGTAACATCCAACAAATATAAATCAACAAAATCTCATGCTGAACAAAAACATGATCTAGATCAGGGGTGTCCAGCTCTTTTGTCATGAGGGCTGGATCTGACATCAATGAGACCTTGCCGGGCCAGGCCATAAGTGTCATAAAAATGCAATGCCAAGTAGCGGAGATAAACACTTTTTAAAGGACACAAACACAATTAAAGTTTTTAAAAGCCCTTAAAATAAAACACGTTTTTAATATTTTTCTTCAGTTTTGTTTTTTGTTTCTTTTCCCTTTTACTAGTACTTTTTTATTTCTCTCTTTCTCTGCCTTCCTTTTCTTTTACGGTCTTAGTCGTGGATCACACCTAATAGTAATTACTCGATAGTAATTTTTGGAATAATCTGGAATAGCTTGCAAAAAAAAATATGGAGGCAGTTAAGAATTCCTAGCAATGCTTACTTTATAGTTTAATGGTAATATGGGTTCAATTAGATTGATTGCATTTTGACGCAGGAATTATTGCCTTAACATTGATCTTGTTTTCATCTTGAGCTCTCTCCTTGGATAGAAAATGGCCTACATATCTAAACACATCTATATAACTTAAAATTTTTACTAAATATTTTATTGTTTGTATACAACTATTTATGCTTGTTTATAACCTGATTCCATAAGATTAATTAATTGTATGAGTATTAATATTGATATTAACTTGTATAGTTTCAAAATTCAATAAAATTTATAAATGAAAAAAAAAAACCATGCTTAAAACATTACTACTCTTGGAATATTTTGTTTATACAACAGTTTCTAATAGCTGACACCCCTTGCTCTGAATTATTGCATCAAAACCTGGAGACAAAATCTGGACAAAATCTGTGCTGTAGCAATCTTGAGTATACTTGTTCAGGTGTGGGTGAGTAAGTTGCAACCCTACTTCTGATTCACTGACATTCATTACAGAAATCTCATGGTCGATGCTTTGAGCCTAAGACCCAGAGGAAAACATGAAATGGCTGGGCACTGTGAGCTTTTGTACATAAGCTGCTTCATGTGCTGGTCAGCCACTGGAGAAAATAGAGGCTTTCCTCTGTAGCTCCTGTGTGATTGAGCAAGCCTGGCAAAGCAAGCTGTGATGTAGAAGGAAGTAAGACAATAAGGGAGGAAGAAGGAAGCAGACAGCAGTGATTTAAGGGCCATACAGGAGCCCTCTGGGGGCCTGATCCAGTCTGTGGGCCACATGTCTGGCACCCTTGATCTAGGTAGCATGGCCCTGGACATTTAAAAACAAATTCTAGAGTTAGTTAAGCTTGACTTTTCTCTTTGCCTCTTCTTCAGACATCACCCAGGAGACAGGGTTATTGTAAGACTTACCTCCTGTCATACATCTGTGTGACTCCAGCCATGGGCATATTGGGGCAGTCCACAAAAAAGATGAAGATTGCCAGCAGACTTGACAGGGTGCAAAACAGACAGAACTTGATGATTCCCGAACAACGGAGCTTAAATTTGTTCACAATGAATCCTCCAAGGAACGTGCCTCCTCCTCCTGCAGGAACCACCAGGTAACCTTCCAAGGCAACAAAGAAGTCTGGAGGTTAGCATCAAAGGGTATCTCCCTCAAGTCAAGTCAAGTTAGCCTTTATTGGCATAATCTCTCTCTCTCTCCTCCTCCTCCTCCATAATATCTGTCTCTCTATCCATCTATCTATCCATCCATCATCTATCTATCTATCTATCTATCTATCTATCTATCTATCTATCTATCTATCTATCTATCTATCTATCTATCTATCTATCTATCTATCTGTCTGTCATCTATCATCCATCCATATACCCATCCATCCATATACCCATCTATCCATATACCCATCCATCCATCCATCCATCCATCCATCCATCCATCCATCCATCCATCCATCCATCCATCCACTTACCTACCTACCTAGATCCAACAAGGCTTCTCTTATGTTCTTGTGAAAGAAGTGTGCAGTGAGTCATGGAAGCTCATCACCTGCCACAAATTTGGTTAGTCTGGAAGGTGCTACTGGACTCTGGCTCTTTTCTACAGAACTGATCAGGAAGTGCATGTGGTTAGCGTAAAATGGTGGTGTCAAATGGTGATGAGCACCAGCCACACTGTCATTAGGGAAAGGACAGTGGAAGTGGGGAAGCATGCACAGTCAGCTGCGGGGGGGGGGGGGGCAAGGAGGTGGTTGAGTGGAAAGAGAAGTGTGAGGGGTTCTGGTGGTGGGCAGAAGGGGACCAGCCCCCTGGTCTCCATAGCCCCAGGTCCTCCCAAAATCTTGGACTACCAATAGGGCAGCCAAGCCCCTGGTCCGGGTGGGGCTGCTTCCACCCGGAAGGTTCCCAACCCTTTGGTCCACACTGGGCTGGTGGGGGGAACTTCCCCCACATTGCCGGCACAATGACATCACCCATGAGTGATGTCATTGTGTCAGCGACATCGCGAGCCAGCCACTCTAGACATTTCCAGGTAAACTCTATGGTTTTCCCTGATGCTCTAGAAATTTGGGAGGGAAGACTATGGTACAATAGAGCCTGAGGGGACGGGGAGGACTTGGCAACCCTAATTACCAGCATAACAAACTGCTCTCTTCACAAGCATTTCTTACCGAACAAGGTTGCCGCTTCTGAGGCACTTAAGCTAAACTGGGATTCGAGAAACTTGGGGCCAAAGGTGGACATCCCAGCAATGAGTGTGGCCTCCGTTGCACCAGCTAAGCAGAGGAAGATGAAGGTTGGGTTCTTCAGTAGCAGCAGGACTGACCTGCAAGATCCAGAACACACAGGGGTGGGGGTGGAAAGGAGGACCATTCAGAAAAATCAATTCAGAAACATGTTAGAACAGACTCCTCAGCAATGTGAAGCTCCTCAGCCTTGACCGTGATCTCTTCAGTGATGTCTTTCCATTCAGCATCATTCAAATCTCAACTGGTTTGTTCATGGCCAGCGGATTTCTTATTATAAGCCCCCAGTCTTTCTCTCCTTGTTGATTTATTCGTTGCTTGGACCACTTTTCTTCCATCATGAAATTCAGGGCAATGAAGAAAGTCATCAGGGCATAAACAACTTAAGAGGAACCCTGCTGGATCAGATCAGTGGTCCATCTAGTCCTTTCTCACACCATGGCCAGCCAGATCCTCTGGAGGACCTTTTATAGGGTTGCCAACCCACATGTAGCTTTTTTTTAAAATAAAGAAATAAATAAATGCAACCCATAGGTTATAGTGGCCACAATTACTAAATAATGGTGTACTTCGAAATTAACAGGTAAGGACAATATTGCAAAAGTACATTCACGAAAACTAAGATACTACAGTCCAATAAGGTGGTAGAGTCGACATAAAAAGTACAGGAAGTCGACATAAAAAGTACAGGAAGTCGACATAAAAAGTACAGGAAGTCGACATAAAAAGTTATAATAGTTCTAAAGTGCATCTATACAGGACACAAAGTCTTGTTGCAGATTTTCTTGGAGCAACAGTTCCGAACTGGCTCAAGGCCTTCGCCCATCTTCATACAACTTGTAATGGGACTTCGTGTCCTGTACAGATGCACTTTAGAACTATTGTAACTTTTTATGCACGAAGGAAGAAGATTGTGAAACTGACTTCATTTATTGAAGCTGTCGTCATTGGAGAAAAAAAGGTGGCGTACCTTTGCTGGAAGAACTTTCGGAAGCAAGAGTACTAAGTTGACTTCCTGACCATTGGGTCCCTACCAGCATATTGGACTTTAGTACCTTAGTTTTTGTGAATGTATTTTTGCAATATTGTCCTTACCTGTACACCCACATTTAGTCATTGTAGTCACTATAACCTGTGGGTTGTGGTTATTTAAATATTCCTGCCTGACCTCTCTTGCGTTTCTCAACCCCCAGATAGGGGGCTGGAGATCTCCTTCTATTACAGACGATATCTAGGCAACGGAGATCGGTTCACCATAGGCTTCCCAAACCTCCCGCTCTGGCGGGAGACTTCTGGGTTTGCAGCCTCATCTCCCGCTCTTCAAAACTCTGGAAGCGGGGGTGGGGGGTGGAGGGGGGGGAGAACATACCTGTAGGCTTCATGTTGCAGAGCTCCTGAGCCGTTTGCAAAATGTCTGCCCCTTTAAGGCTGGGCAGGAAGCAGGAAGGGCTTCTGAGAAGGGCCCCTCCCTTTCTTTTGCTTTCGTTTTCACGGGAAGTAGAGTTGTCCGGAGGAAGATCTGGTAAGTGTGTGTGTGTGTAAGAGAGGGAGGGGGCAGGGGATTCCCTAGTTTGGAGGCCCTCCCCCCCTTTAGAAAGTGTAGGGGGGGAGGGAAATGTCTACTGGGCACTCTATTATTCCCTATGGAGAACGATTCCCATAGGGAATAATAGGAAATTGATCCATGGGTATTGGGGGCTCTGGGGGGGCTATTTTTTGAGGTAGAGGCACCAAATTTTTAGTATAGCATCTAGTGCCTCTCCCCAAAATACCCCCCAAGTTTCAAAACGATTGGACCAGAGGGTCCAATTCTATGAGCCCCCAAATATGGTGCCCCTATCCTTAATTATTTCCTATCGAAGAAAGGCATTTTAAAAGGTGTGCTGTCTCTTTAAATGTGATGGCCAGAACTCCCTTAGAGTTCAATTATGCTTGTCACATCCTTGTTCTTGGCTCCACCCCCAATGTCTCCTGGCTCCACCCCCAAAGTCCCCAGATTTTTCTTTAATTGGACTTGGCAGCCCTAGTTCACCAGGAGAAAATGGCTACTTTGGGAAGTGGGTTTTATGGCATTATATGACATTGAAGACCCTCCTCACCTTAAACTCCATCCTTCTCTGGCTCCATGTCCCAAATCTCCAGGTATTTCCCAAGCCAGAGATGGCAATCATAAGAACATAAGAGAAGCCATGTTGGATCAGGCCAATGGCCCATCTAGTCCAACACTGTCACACCATGACCAAAAAACCTGGGTGCCATCAGGAGGCCCACCAGTGAAGCCAGGACACTAGAAGCCCTCCTAACAACAACAGGGCATACAGACCGAGGCCTTCCCTTAATGTTGCCTCCTGGCACTGGGGTTCAGAGGCCTACTTCCTCTGAATGTGGAGGTTCCCTTTAGTCACCATGGCTCTCAGCCAAACACTGACTAGATTTAGACCTCCTAAGCTTTCTCAGATTTTCTGCATCACATGCCTTCAGACCATATCCCGGCCTCTCTTTCCTCTCTCGGACTAACTATTATAGATTCTAAGCCTGAGTGTCTCATAAGGACATAAGAGAAGCCATATTGGATCAGGCCAATGGCCCATCCAGTCCAACACTCTGTGTCACACAGTGGCCAACCAACCAGGTGCCATCAGGAGGTACATCAGTGGGGCCAGGACACTAGAAGCCCTCCCACTGTTGCTCCCCCCGCCCCAAGTACCAAGAATACAGAGCATCCCTGCCCCAGACAGAGAGTTCCAACAATATGCTGTGGCTAATAGCCACTGATGGACCTCTGATCCATATGTTGATCCAGTTCCCTCTTGAAGCTGTCTTTGCTTATAATCATTTATAGTTATGGTCTCGCTTAAGGTTGCAATTCCACACACTGAAAAACGCACTTTCAATCCACTTTCAATGTGCTTTTCAACTGGATTTTGCCAGTTCACACAGTAAAATCCAGTCGGAAAGTGCATGGAAAGTGTATTGAGAGTGCATTATTTAGTGTGCATGATCGCAGCCTATGCATTTCAATGATGATGATGATGATGATTTTATATCCTGCCCTCTCCACAAGCGAACTCAGGGCGGCTAACAGTCAGTTTAAAACAATTCAAGAATACAGTTCTAAAACAATTAAAACAACAGAAAACACATAAAAAAACATTTCATACATTTCTTGATACTGTTGACAAATTTCAAACCTCAGAAGCTCTAGGAATGCCCTTTGAGAAGGAAGGGTGAAGGACTGATGTGGTGACAGAAGACCCCTGTAAAAGTTACTATAATTTTCCCCTTAAACAAAGAACAATCTGAGGCAATTATATACCACTAAGCCTGACATCAAGACCAGATCCGGTGAGTCTATTAGCATGAGGCGGCTGCCTGGAGTGAAGCTCCAAGGGGGAGGGCACTGGTTTCCCCACTCCTGCCCACCTTTACTACCTCAGCAAGGGAAATACTGAGCTTGGCCGCAGCTGCTTGCTGTCACGCCACCCCCAGACGTGAGGGGCAGAGCAATGCTGTGCATGCCTGCATGCATTCTGAGGCCAGAAGCCCCACTGTGACCGCTACCAAGTTTGCCTTCGCCAAGGAAGCAAGGGGTGGCGGGGGATGTCTGGTCTGGGGCTCCAGTCTTGCACTGGCTCCTCAGCACCAGCGCTAGGCTTGCCAATTCCCATGTCCCAGCAGCACTTCTCCCACTTTCCCAGGCTCCATCCCGCCCCCAGTCAGCTGGCCAGCAGGGGAAAGCTGCGCTCCCTCAGCTACCATGTGCCTTTCGCCTTCAGAACCCTAGGAGAAAGCTTGCAAAGGCTTCCTTTTTGGATGGCGTGTCTGTGTCTTTAAGGCTGAATGGGGGCGGGGTGAGCAGGCAGAACAACATGGCTGCTCCCAGTAGCTGTGAAAGCAGCTCAGATCCTCCCTTTGTTGGACAAGCTTTTCAGAGGTTGTTTGCATAGTAAAGGGTAAACTTGAATCTTTGGTTTCCCTGTGTTCTTGGAAGTTCAGCAACTTGTGAGTAAATTGCCCCAGTGAGACTACATGAGTGTGGGATTGCAAACTGTTTTATTTTTGCTTCTGTGTGTGTGTGTGTGAGAGAGAGAAAGAGAGAGAGAGAGAGAGAGCGATGACTTGCAGCTGCTTGGGTGAGGAAATGAACACTATATTCAGGGGAACTCCACTGCTGTGTTTTTATTTATTTATTTTAGGGAAAGTCTCCTGGTTCCACCCCCAAAGTCTCCCGGCCCCATCCACGAAGTCCCCAGATATTATCTGAATTAGACTTGGCAACCCTAACCAGCACTGATCGAGACCTGAGTAAAACATTGTCCCAAAGAGCTAAACAGAACCCTGAAGCACAACACATCAGTAAGGCCTTGGATCCTTCAGAATATCTGATGAGGTGATTATGAATTTCTCCTCAGAAAGCAATTCCAGCTGTGACTCTGTCTTCTGTGTACTGAAAGGGCCTTGGGGGAACGCAAGATGGTCCCAATTATCCTTCTGTCTCTCAGATATTAAGGTCGGTTGAATTTATGCTGACTCAAACGGATGCTGATCTCACTGGGGCCGCATTGAAGCTTCTCGTACAGCTCTCTGGAAACCATCGCCCAGCCTTACCTACTCAGAAATGGAAGTAGCAGAGCAGGATCAGTCCGGCAGGGTTCTGTTGCCTCCACAAGGTGAACAACATGAGAAGTAGGGTTGCCAATCCCCAGGTGGAGACAGGGGATCCCCTGGTTTGGAGGCCCTTCCTCCACTTCAGGGTCATCAGAATGTGGAGGGGGAAGGAAATGTCCGCTGGGCACTCCATTATTCCCTATGGAGACTGATTCCCGTAGGGCATAATGGAGAGTTGATCCGTGGGTATCTGGGGCTTGGGGGGGGGGGCTGTTTTTTGAGGTAAAGGCAGCAAATTTCAGCATAGCATCTTGTGCCTCTCCTCAAAGCACTCTCCAAGTTTCAAAAGGATTGGACTTCTTTTGAGTCCCAAAAGAAGGTGTGGTCCCTATAAATGCGATAGCCGACGTTTGATCATTGGCCCGATCCAACATGGCTTTTCTTGTGCTCATATTCTTAAGCCATTTGGGTGATGGAAGCTGCATTAATGCCTCAAAAAATCCATAATAATAATAATAATAATAATAATAATAATAATAATAATAATAATAATAATAATAATAGCAGCAGCAGCAGCTCAGCTTTCTTCATATCTGCACTGTTCAGGGTTCAGCACTTTAATGCTATTTCTGTATTTAATTTCCTTTTGAGGAAGGAGAGTCAGGTCATAATCTCAGAAAGTGGCACAAAATCAAGAATTTCACTTAATAACCAAGCTGCAACTTCTTCAGGATAATATTTTTGCAAAAAAAAAAAAAAATTCCCCCTGGCTACCAGTATATGTGGGTCACACTCCAGGATATGCGTGCTGTTGGGATCAAGAAGTTAAGCAAGCTAAACAGTGTGCTGAACTCAGAGTGTGGCCTCAAAGAACCTCACCTTGGCTGCAAAACACCTCTTTGTACATATATTTTTAACCCTTGACAAGCAGGGTTTCCGTGAGGCTGTTTTATTACCAGTTGAGAGGATTTCCCTTGCACCAGTCTTGCCTTGCTCCAGAATTTCACTCGACTATGTTAAAAACTCCTGAATTTCAGTTGGATTTGGAGAATGCCAAAAGATAAATCTAGATCTGGAACACTGGCAATTTGCTGCAGTTTCTAGTTCACTTATATCTTCTTGCCATGTTACTGGTGCTCATCTCAGACATTATAGGGTTGCCAATCTCCAGGGGAGGGGAGGGTATCCCCTGGTTTGGAGCCCCTCCCCCTGCTTCAGGGTCATCAGAAAGTGGGAGAGGGAAATGTCTGCTGGGCGCTCCATTATTCCCTATGGAGACCAATTCCCATAGGGTATCATGGAGAATTGATCTGCGGATATCTGGGGCTCTGGCGGGGGGGGGGGGCTGTTTTTTGAGTTAGAGGTACCGAATTTTCAGCATAGCATTCAATGCATGTCCTCAAAACAGCCTCCAAGTTTCAAAACGATTGGACCAGGAGGTCCAATTCTATGAGCCCTGAAAGAAGGTGCTCCTATCCTTCATGATTTCCAATGGAGGGAAGGCATTTAAAAGGTGTGTGATCCCTTTAAATGTGACGGCCAGAACTCCCTTTGGAGTTCAGTTATGCTTGTCACAACCTTATTCCTGGCTCCACCCCAAAGTCACCTGTCTCCACCCCCAAAGTCCCCAGATATTTCTTGAATTGGACCTGGCAACCCTACAGACATAAGTATGAAACCATAGTTTAAATGAGGTTGCCCCGACTTCGATGGTCCAGCTTAGCCCAATTTCATCAGATCTCAGATGCTAAACATGGGCAGCCCTGGTGAGCACTTGGATTGGACAGGGGTGGCCAACGGTAGCTCTCCAAATCAGCATGTCTGGGGCTGATGGGAGTTGTAGGCAAAAAAAAATCTGGAGAGCTACCGTTGGCCACCCCTGGGATAGGAGACCACCAAGGAAGTTCAGGGTTGATACGCAGAAGAAGGCAACAGCAAACCACCTCTGTTCAGCTCTTCCCTTGAACCCTGTGAGGTTGCCAGTGCCATACGTCTGCTGCTACTTGACGCTGTTGTTGTTCAGTCGCACAGTCGAGTCTGACTCTTTGTGATAGCGCACAGTTATTAACCATGACCTGGATGGCCCAGGCTAGCCTGAATCACAACAGATCCCAGAGGCTAAGCACGGCCAGCCCTGGTCAGCACCAATGTTCCCTCTAAGCTACAGAGTCTTGTGAACAAAAATTCTACTTTGTGAGTTTACTAACATTAAAGTTGTGAGCTGCTGCATAAATGATTGTGCTCTGGGGCCTTCCTTCCCGAGCTGAGACAAAAATGTGTGAGCTGGAGGCGACAAAGCTGTGAGCTAGCTCACGCTAACGCAGCTTAGAGGGAACACTGGTCAGCACTTGGTTGGGAGACCATCAGTGTTCAGGGTCGCTATGCAGAGGCAGGCAATGGCAAACCATCTCTTGCCTTGACAATCCTACAATGTCACCGTAAGTGGACTGCAGCAAAAACAAAAAAACTGTGGTTAATGTGATTGTTTGCACATGGACCACTCTGGTAAGTCAAGTTAGTTAGAACATGTCAACCCTGGAGTTGAAGCCGTGGTTTGGAATTGGTTTATTTCCCATCTTCTATTACAGGGGTGGCCGACGGTAGCTCTCCAGATGTTTTTTGCCTACAACTCCCATCAGCCCCAGCCATTGGCCATGCTGGCTGGGGCTGATGGGAGTTATAGGCAAAAAATATCTGGAGAGCTACCATTGGCCACCCCTGTTCTATGATAAACAAATGGAGACAACATGGCTTAATCCTGGTTGGATCCCCAGTGATGGCTTTATACTTTTCAAAAGAAGAAGAAGAAATTGGATTTGTATCTGCCCTATACTGTGAATCTCAGAGTGGTCACAATCTCCTTTTACCTTACCCCCTCCCCATGCACACACACAACAGACACCCTGTGAGGTAAGTCGGGCTGAGAGAGCTCTTAAGGCAGCTGCCCTTTCAGGGACAACTCCTATGAGAGCTATGGCTGACCCAAGGCCATTCCAGCAGCTGCAGGTGGAGGAGTGGGGAATCGAACCCGGTTCTCTCAGATAAGAGTCCGTGCACTTAACCACTACACCAAACTGGCTCTCTAAAAATACCTAGTCAGGCAACAAACCAGCATTTTGCCAAAGCAACGAAGATCTGAGTC
Organism: Heteronotia binoei; assembly: GCF_032191835.1. Lineage (NCBI taxonomy): Eukaryota > Metazoa > Chordata > Lepidosauria > Squamata > Gekkonidae > Heteronotia > Heteronotia binoei. The sequence continues at coordinate 19,249,759 of NC_083224.1, read as the reverse complement.
ATCGTCTGGAAGCCTGTCAAAAGGAGCTTTGACTCCTGAAACTTATAGTTTGAAAATCTTGTTGGTCCCTAAAGTGCTTCTGGACTCAAATCTATCCCTTCAAGTAGGATTCATCTGGCCACCATACAGATACCTGGAGGTCAACACAAAATGGGACTCTAAACAACAAGCCTCATCCCAGGCTGTGGGTAGTGGAAAACAAACTCCAGGTTTGCCCAAATTCAGACATCACAGCAAACTGGAACCTGAAGACATCTCAGAGTAGGACATCATTGAATTAAGCTCCACATGCAAGATGGTGTGAGAGAGGAGGGAAAGAGGGGATGCGTGAGCAAGCCCAACTGACTGAGTTTGTACCTAGTTCTGACCACTGGAAGTATCATCATGGGCGTGGCCCTGATTGCTGGCATTTAATAAGCATAAGGTGAGGACTGCGCTACTCAAATGAGATTTCAGGTTCAAGCAGAAGATCTTACCGGGGCAGGTCTTTCACCGTCTTCCCAAAATCAGGATCTGAGGCGGTTTTGTGGCTGCCGTCTTTCAGCTGATGGACTTCCGAGACCCTCATGACGACGTAGCGCTGGGATCCTGAACAGGAACAAGAATCAATGCAGCCAGAGGATCGAACCACAGCACCACTGAGCTACTTCGTTGTTAGACTACTACATTATTCAGTGGTACTTTGGTATTAGAGATAAGCAGGGATCAATTTTAGACGCTGTAGAGTTGGCTGGACCCTCACTGCATTCTGCCAGCCAAACAGCTTAATCTGGAGTATTCATATAGTGAATTTCATGCACGGTAAGAACATAAGAGAGGCCATGTTAGATCAGGCCAATGGCCCATCCAGTCCAACACTCTGTGTCACATAAGAACATAAGAGAAGCCATGTTGGATCAGGCCAATGGCCCATCCAGTCCAACACTCTGTGTCACATAAGAACATAAGAGAAGCCATGTTAGATCAGGCCAATGGCCCATCCAGTCCAACACTCTGTGTCACACAGTGGCAAAAAATTTACACACACACACACACACACACACTGTGGCTAATAGCCACTGATGGACCTCTGCTCCATATTTTTATCTAAACCCCTTTTGAAGGTGGCTATGCTTGTGGCCGCCACCACCTCCTGTGGCAGTGAATTCCACACGTTAATCACCCTTTGGGTGAAGAAGTACTTCCTTTTATCCGTTTTAACCTGTCTACTCAGCAATTTCATCGAATGCCCACGAGTTCTTGTATTGTGAGAAAGGGAGAAAAGGACTTCTTTCTCTACTTTCTCCATCCCATGCATTATCTTGTAAACCTCTATCATGTCACCCCGCAGTCGACGTTTCTCCAAGCTAAAGAGTCCCAAGCGTTTCTCATTTGCTTATTGTTTTCCTAACAAGCTAGTCATATATGGATTGACTACAACAAGAGCCCCCAATCTTGTTGAGCCTGTAGCACTTTGAAAAGAAGAGGAGGAGGAAGAGGAGATTCGATTTATACCCTGCCCTTCAGTTGGAGTCCCAGAGCAGTTTACAATCTCCTTCCCTTCCTCTCCCCACAACAGACACCCTGTGAGGTAGGGGGACTGAGAGAGAGCTCTGAAAGGACTGCTCTTTAGAGAACAGTTTTGCAAGAACTGTGACTGAACCGCGTGACTGAACTGAGTGGGGAATCGAACTCGGTTCTCCCAGATTAGAGTCCACGTTCTTAACCACTACACCAAACTGGGTCTCTAGAGAATAGATTGGCTCCCTAAGAACAGGGAATGTGTGCTGGCACAAAATGACTGCTGTGGAAGGCTGGGGCCCATCAGAAAATGGCTGCCATTGGGGGTCGCTGAGGCCAAATATAAAATGTTGGGAAGTTGCAAGCCGAGCATTCTCCTGTTACGAAGTCAGTTCTTTCTAGCTTCCCTTACTCCAGTGAAGTAGCGAAAAGGGTTTGAGAAGATGTGCTTCAGGGGAGAAAAAAATGGGCACCAGGAAACCTACTGGTAGATGGTTTGGGGATCACTACTTTGGGGATCCCTGAGACCAAAAAGGTGAAATACCCTGGACTATATGTTTGAAATTAAAATTTAAGGACTATTGGAGAAAGGAAAGCTTTTTTAAAAAGGGGCTTGGAAAAGTCGCGGCCGCCATTTTGGATATAATAAGAACTTTAAAAATTAATATCTTGAGTTAGGAAGCTCAGAGGATGGCGATTTTGGGCTTGTTGGAAAGGGCATGCTCTGATCTATTGGTTTCTGTCATTGGTTTGATGATTGGAGAAGTCAACCTTAGAGCCCATTTTGTTCAATGGGAGGACAGCGACGTCTGACCAAAAGCAGGGACCAAGGCTTACACGTTTGAAAGCAAGTTCTTTGGGGGAAGGAAAAATGGCTAAACAAGTTCAAGAACAACTGGATGCTATGGAGGCAAGACTGGTGAAGGTGATGAAAGAATTAATAACTGATAGCAAGAAACAATTAACTAAAGAAATAAATTCTAGTGCTGAAGAAGTCAAGAAAGAGATTAAAAAAGAGATTGAGGATCTCAGGAAAGAGTCACAAGCGACAACACAAAAGACACAGGAGATAGAAGTAGGGTTGCCAATCCCCAGGTGGGGGCAGGGGATCCCCCGGTTTGGAGGCCCTCCCCCTGCTTCAGGGTCCTCAGAAAGCGGGGGGAGGGGAGGGAAATGTCTGCTGGGAACTCTGTTATTCCCTATGGAGATTTATTCCCATAGAAAATCATGGAGAATTGATCCGTGGGTATCTAGGGTTCTGGGGGGGGCTCTTTTTTGGGGTAGAGGCACCAAATTTTCTGTATAGCATCTAGTGCCTCTCCCCAAAATACCCTCCAAGTTTCAAAAAGATTGGACCAGGGGGTCCAATTCTATGAGCCTCAAAAGAAGGTGCCCCTATCCTTCATTTTTTCCTATGGAAGGAAGGAATTGAAAAGGTGTGCCGTCCCTTTAAATGTGAGGGCCAGAACTCCTTTTGGAGTTCAATTATGCTTGTCAGAGCCTTGATCTTGGCTCCACCCCTAATGTCTCCTGGCTCCACCCCCAAGGTCTCCTGGCTCCACCCCCAAAGTCCCCAGATATTTCTTGAGTTGGACTTGGCAACCCTAGATAGAAGTAAGAGTCAAAGACCAAGATGCCACTATAAAGACGATTCCCCACTAGTCTTATGCCGCTCTCACTGTCCTCTTCGCTGTGGGCCTGCTGCTTAATTTCGCACAAGTTGCCCCGGACCAGCGAGTTACCCCGCCTCTCTTCAAGTTCCCTCCGCAGCAGGCAGGATCCTCTGAAAACCAGTTTCTGTCTGCTGTGGAGGGAACTTGAAAAGAGGTGGGGCAACTCGCTGGTCTGGGCCAACTTGTGCGAAATACAACAGCAGCCCCACGGAGAAGAGGAGTGAGAGAGGGGCGTAAGACTAGTGGGGAATCGGTGTGAATTAAAACCCAATCGACATGGAGAGGATGCTGAAGTGAGTGACCAAAAATTAAAAGTGTCCCCGTTAAAACCACTTACATGTAAATCCCTTTCTCTTCTGTTATCATTGCTTCCAGCTGCTTTGTCCACCGAATTGAGTCGTTTTGGGTTCTTAGGGTTAGATTCTGTGGAGCCATTCTTTTGGTGGTGGGGCTTTCCTCTGAGTCAAAGAAGCTTCCCATGAAAAAGGGATCCAACCCCTAATGAATCTTCTTCTGTTCATTTCCCACTGGTTATTTAGAAAGAGCCCATTAAAAAAAAAAACCCATCATGACCACAACTGCTTTCCGAGATATTTGGGTGAGCAGGGCTTTCTTTGTAGCAGGAGCTCCTTTGCCTATTAGGCCACAAACCCCTGATGTAGCCAATCCTCCAGGAGTTTAGGGGCTCTACTTACAGGACCTACTGTGAGCTCCAGAAAGATTGGCTACATCCTTTGCATATTAGGCCATACACCCCCGATGTAGTCAATCCTCCAAGAGCTTACAGGGCTCTCCTTACAGGGCCTACTGTGAGCTCCAGAAGGATTGGCTACATCCTTTGCATATTAGGCCATACACCCCTGATGTAGCCAATCCTCCAAGAGCTTACAGGGCTCTCCTTACAGGGCCTACTGTGAGCTCCAGAAGGATTGGCTACATCCTTTGCATATTAGGCCATACACCCCTGATGTAGCCAATCTCCAAGAGCTTACAGGGCTCTTCTTACAGGGCCTACTGTGAGCTCCAGAAGGACTGGCTACATCGAGGGGGGGGGGGGGATGCCCTAATATGCAAAGGAGTTCCTGCTACAAAAAAAGCCCTGTGGGTGAGAATAGTGCTTTCATGAGTAGGGATCGCTGCTTTCCAAATAAATCCCAGCTCTTTCTTTAAGCACTGGGATGATCCTTCTCCCTGGCAGGTAGCCAGCTCAGTGATGTTTCCGAAGCTAATACAAATGTGAGAACTACCTTGGTCTATTTAGTCCCACATTACTTCTAACAGTGACTACCTAATGGTCACTGGAAAAATCACATGTCGGGTATGAAGGCCGTCATTTGGTATTCAAAGGTCTATTGTCTCCCGCAACGGAGAGTTCATTTTTAAATAGCTTAGCCATGGCTTTTGTGCAACCCTTTCTTTAAAAGTCTTCTAAGATATAGCAGTCATCAATCACATCTTGTGACAATGACAAGACGGTGCTGGGATGCAGGATGATACAGTGTTGCTTGATCTTGTCAGATCTTGGAAGCTAAGCAGGGTTGGTACTTGGATGAGAGACCAGCAAGGATAGGGTTGCCAAGTCCAATTCAAGAAATATCTGGGGACTTTGGAGGTGGAGCCAGGAGACTTTGGGGGTGGAGCCAGGAGACTTTGGGGTGGAGCCAGGAACAAGGGTGTGACAAGCATAATTGAACTCCAAAGGGAGTTCTGGCCATCACATTTAAAGGAACAGCACACCTTTTTAAATGTCTTCCTTCCACAGGAAATAATGAAGGATAGGGGCACCTTCTTTTGGGACTCATAGAATTGGACCCCCTGGTCCAATCATTTTGAAACTTGGGAGGTACTTTGGGGAGAGGCACTAGATACTATACTGAAAATTTGGTGCCTCTACCTCAAAAGACAGCTTCCCCAGAGCCCCCAAAACCTCCAGATCAATTCCTCATTATACCCTATGAGAATCGATCTTCACATAGGGAATAATGAAGTGCTCAGCAGACATTTCCCTCCTCCCCACCCCGTTTCTGGCGACTCTGAAGCGACGGATTGGCGTCTCTACTCACGAGTTGCTGCCAACTTCTTCAAAGTAACACAGCCACACCATCCCAAGAGGAAGCCTTTCAATCGAAGACTGAAGCCACATGGTCCTCTGGGGGCGGGGCTTCCCCCCACCGGCCAGCTGACTAGGGGCGGGAAGGAGTCTGGGAAAGCGGAAGAACCCCCGCTAGGACCTGGGGATTGGCAAACCTAATCAAGGAAGAGTCTGCAGAGGAAGGCAATGGCCAACCACCTCTGCTTCTCATGGGCCTTGAAAGCCCCTTGCTGGGGTCACCATTAAGGAGGCTCTGTAGAGGAAGGCAATGACCAACCACCTCTGCTTCTCAGTGGCCTTGAAAGTCCCTTGCTGAGGTCACCATAAGTCAGAAGCTAAGTAGGGTTGGTGCTTGGAAGGGAGATGCACAAGGGAGACTGTGCAGAGGAAGGCAATGGCCAACCGCCTCTGCTTCTCACTTGCCTTGAAAGCCCCTTACTGGGATCACTATAAGTCAGAAGCTAAGCAGGGTCAGTTCTTGGATGAGAGACAACCAAGGCAGAGCCTGCAGAGCAAGGCAACAGCAGTCCCCTTTGCTTCTCACTTGCTTTGAAAGCCCCTTGCTGGATGCATGTTCAGTACTGTTAAGTCGCTTCCAACTGATGGTGACCCTATGAATTCACGAACTCCAAAGCATGCTTTCATGAACAGCCTTGCTCAGGTCTTGCAGGAGAGTCAATTTGGAGTAGTGGTTACGTGTGCAGACTCTTATCTGGGAGAACCAGGTTTGATTCCCCACTCCTCCATTTGCAGCTGCTGGAATGGCCTTGGGTCAGCCATAGCAATTGCAGGAGCTGTCCTTGAAAGGCCCTCTCAGCCCCACTCACTTCACAGGGTGTCTGTTGTGCGGGGAGAAGATATAGGAGATTGTGAGCTGTTCTGAGTCTCTGATTCAGAGAGAAGGGTGGGGTATAAATCTGCAGTCTTCTGCTATGAGCTGTAGCACTGTATAGCCCAATCTTATCAGACCATGGAAGCTACACAGGGTGTGTTCTTGAATGAGAGACCACCAAGGAAGCTTTTGCAGAGGAAGGCAAACCAACTCTGAAGAAGATGAAGAAGAAGATATTGGATTTATATCCCGCCCTCCACTCTGAAGAGTCTCAGAGCGGCTCACAATCTCCTTTCCCTTCCTCCCCCACAACAGACACCCTGTGAGGAAGATGAAGATATTGGATTTATATCCCGCCCTCCACTCCGAAGAGTCTCAGCGCAGCTCACAATCTCCTTTACCTTCCTCCCCCACAACAGACACCCTGTGAGGTGGGTGGGGCTGGAGAGGGCTCTCTCAGCAGCTGCCCTTTCAAGGACAACCTCTGCCAGAGCTATGGCTAACCCAAGGCCATTCCAGCAGGTGCAAGTGGAGGAGTGGGGAATCAAACCCGGTTCTCCCACATAAGAGTCCACACACTTAACCACTACACCAAACTGGCTCTCTGCTCCTCACTTGTCTTAAACGCCCCTTTCTGGGGTCACCATAAGCTGGTTGTGATTTGATAGTATTCAATTATTATAGGAAGTAGTGAAAGGAGATGCAAAACTGGAAGCTATGGGGACCAGGAAGGTCTGAAAGGACAGCTGAGACAATTCTCTGCAAACATAAACATTTGAGTCCTTGCTCAGTCGAAAGCTTGAATACTCCAGCATCTATCCTTAAGAACAATCCTTTTTTAAAAAAGGGTGATTAACATGTGGAATTCACTGCCACAGGAGGTGGCAGCGGCTACAAGCATAGCCAGCTTCAAGAAGGGATAAAAATATGGAGCAGAGGTCCATCAGTGGCTATTAGCCACAGTGTGTGTGTATATATATATATGTGTGTGTGTGTGTATGTACCTGGGCAGAGGCTTAAATGACAAGGCAAAGGGGGCACATTAATGCCCGGTGAACAATAGTGCACTGTTCTCTTCCCTAAATATATATATTTGGCCACTGTGTGACACAGAGTGTTGGACTGGATGGGCCATTGGCCTGATCCAACATGGCTTATGTTCTTATGTTCTTTAAAAGCCAAGGGAATAAAGTTTCACAAGGTGGAGAAAACATTCTTAGACCTGCAGGTTGCATTAATCTGGGTGGGAAAGTGCACAAGATTGTTTCTAACAATGCAGAAGCCAGGATCGTGGAGAAAAAAAACACACCCGCACCCAGATATATGTGTGGGAAGGTAGGAAGCCTATGCAAAGACCTACAGACATACACAAAGAATCCCACAGAGAGAAACACAGAGGTGTGGGAGTGAAATTTGCATTGAATTTCTTGACTCCTGCATAGGCAAATTGGCCCAGCAGGAGGACAATTCCCTCAACCTGGGCAGAGGCTTAAATGACAAGGCAAAGGGGGCACATTAATGCCAGGTGAACAATAGTGCACTGTTCTCTTCCCTAATATATTGCTTTTTTCCATTCCAGCTTAAAGCAGTTTCCACATAGCTACATGTGGCTCTGCTTCCTGTACCTCATTCCTCGTCTGAAGAAGTCCGCATGCAACCGAAAGCTTAAGTTCTGAATAAAACTAAGTTGTCCTTAAAGGTGCAATCGACTCCTATTTTGTTCTACTACTTCAGACCAACGCAGCTGCCTATTTGGATCCTTTTCTTCTAATCTCCCTTTGAAATTTTAATTGCATTTTAATTGCTTTTTGTTTGTTTGTTTGCCGTCTTGCGGACCTTGATGAGGTGGGAAAGCGGCATTAAAATGTTTTCAGCAACTTCAGTGAGTAAACTCCGTCGCTTGTATTCAGAAAGCAGGGGGAAGAGAGAAAAGGCAGCCGTCTTCAAGACTCTGGCCAGCCCTTCAGTTTCTCGGGAAGGATGTGACCTGAACTCTGGCATACCTGGCAGGCGTTGAGGGTAACCCAAGATGGGGATGGCGGTCAAAAGGGCAGCAGCACCAGCACCGATAAACCCAATCCACCATGCTCCGACCCACAGCGTATTGTCCGGCGTGAGATCGACTCTGTGAGTTGAAGAAATGAGGAGAAAGAGGCCGTTAGTTCCCAGGATGCATCAGTGAAAGGCCAGCAGGACTGACTTTAGGGTTTGTAGAATCTTTCGGGCTCAAGTGCCGTGTTCTACTGGAGAAAGTTTTCCTTCCAGACATTTTGTCTGGAAGGAAAACTTTCTCCAGCCCTTGAGCCCGAAAGATTCTACAAACCCTAATGATGTTACCAGCCGTGAAAACCTGAAATCTTTGAGGACTGACTTTCCTCACTAAATCCAGAGAAGTTAGCCAAGTTAGTTTGTTGCTGCAAAATAGTAAAGAGTCCAGCTGCTATTGAATTCTATTGTAGCGAAAGCTTTCAAAAAACACAGTTCTCTGCGTCAGACACATGAGGGTAAGTGTAACGACTGTGATACCAGGATTAAGATCAAGGCTTTTTTTTGTAGAAAAGGCCCAGCAGAAAAAACATTTGCATATTAGGCCACACCCCACTGACATCAGCGTTATTTCGCCCACCTGGGACTCGTTTGCATATTAGGCCACACCCCCTGATGCCAAGACAGCCGGAATGGTGTTCCTGTGCGTTCCTGATCCAAAAAAAGCCCAGGTTAAGATGCTTTTAAAGAATTCACCTTAAAATATGAGGTAAAAAGCAAATGTATGAAATGGCCCATCTAGAAATCTGATGATTTTATTATGTTGCTGCTTGAGTCATTGAGAAGAAGGAGAAGGTGGTGGAGGAGGAGGAAGGAGGAGGAGGAGGAGGAGGAGAAGAAGAAGAAATGCAGTGCACAAGGAATAACCATGTTTTGCTAACTTACTGTTGGCCTATATCAGTATAAATATTTAGGAAGAGTCCTCCGATCAGATAGCCAGCCGCGGGCCCCAAAATAGCAGCCGTGTAGAAAATTGCTGGAAGGGGGTGGAAAAGAGAGAGGCATCAGAAGCACAGTCTGCAAATATATCAAATGTCCCCCCCCCTCCCAAAGTTCTAAAAATTTGCCAATTGTTTGGTTTGTGGAAGTATTCATTTCAGACTCTCTAACCTTCTGCCACCTGCTGATTGGGATGGGCTTACATTTAGGGCTGCCAGCCTCTAGATGAGACCTGGAGATCGCCCAGAATCAAAACAAATCTCCAAACAACAGAAATCGGTTCCCCTGGAGAAAAGGGCTGCTTTGAAGAAGATGATGATATTGGATTTAAATCCCGCTCTATACTCTGAATCACAGAGTCTCAGAGCAACTGCAATCTCCTTTACCTTCCTCCCCCACAACAAACAACCCTGTGAGGTAGGTGGGGCTAAGAGGGCTCTCACAGCAGCTGCCCTTTCAAGGACAAACTCTGCAAAAGCTATGGCTGACCCAAGGCCATTCCAGCAGCTGCAAGTGGAGGAGTGGGGAATCAAACCCGGTTCTCCCAGATAAGAGTCTGCACGCTTAACCACTACACCAAACTGGCTTCGGGGGGTGGACTCTCTGGCATTATACTCATATGAGGTCTTTCCCCTCCTCAAACCCTGTCCTCTTCAGGCTTCACCCCCCAAATCTCCAGGAATTTCCCATCCCAGAGTTGGCAATTGTATTTGCATCACATGTAAACAATGCCAGGGGCTCCCAACCTTTTTGGCACCAGAACCAGTTTTGTGGAAGACAATTTTCTCACAGACCGGTAGTGTTGTGCTGTTGGGGTTTTTGCCACCCCAGGCTGCCCCTCCTACCCACACTCTGTCCCTGCCCCCCATGGGGGTCTTTAAATGAGGGGTAGGCAAAGGTTGCTGCCACACTGCCTGTTCTGCCCACCTGGGACCTGGGTGAAGGAAAGAGGTGGTGCTTCAAAGTGAGGCCAAGCTGCTTCTTTCACTCGCCTCTTTCGTGGGTGGTGGTGGTGCCAGTTTGGTTAAGTGTGCGGACTCTTATCTGGGAGAACCGGGTTTGATTCCCCACTCCTCCACTTGCACCTGCTGGAATGGCCTTGGGTTAGCCGTAGCTCTGGCAGAGGTTGTCCTTGAAAGGGCAGCTGCTGTGAGAGTCCACTCAGCCCCACCCACCTCACAGGGTGTCTGTTGTGGGGGGAGAAGACATAGGAGATTGTAAGCCGCTCTGATTCAGAGAGAAGGGCGGGGTATAAATCTGCAGTCTTCTTCTTCTTATTATTTTGTGGTGGAGGGAACCGGTCTGCAGTCTATGTGATAGAAAAAAGTGCCCCCATTGGAGCTATGGCAAAGAACCAGGAGAGCTGGGAGCCCTAAGCTGCCCATACTTGCAGATAAGACAGGCTGGATGTTCCTTGTCCATAATTTGTGTACTCATGAATGACATGGAGGAAGCTGATTATGAGAAGAAAAGCCATTATCGACTTTGCCTGTAACTGTCCTCTTTGGCACTCAGGTTGGCTAACAGCTGCATTTTGTGACTAATGCTCACTTTTGTGTACTGAAGAGCCAATTAGATGAGTAAGAGCAGATCGTGGCAGGACCGGAAGGTTCCAAGAGAATTGCATTTCTTTTGGAAGATATTTGACATGTGCTACTAAGTATCTTCAGGGTGTATTTGAACCACAAGGTGCTTTCTACACAGCCAGCTTGCTCTCCTCTGGGAACTTTGGCACTCTCACTGAGGGCATTCACACTACACTAAGTAATGCATTTTGCAACTGGATTTTTGCTATTCTGACACAGTAAAAATCCAGTTGCAAAACGCATTATTTAGTGTAGTGTGACCCAGGGCTTTTTTTGTAGAAAAAGCCCAGCAGGAACTCATTTGCATATTAGGCCATACACCCCCTGACATCACCATTGGGCTTTTTTTGTAGAAAAAGCTCAGCAGGAACTCACTTGCACATTAGGCCACACCCCCTGATGCCAAGCCAGCTGGAACTGCGTTCCTGCTCAAAAAAATTTAAAAGCCCTGGTGTGAACACACCCACTCTCTCACCTGAGCTTTGCCATGTGGATAGGGAAGCCATCCTCCTTCCTCCAGATTCACAAAGACAGTGGTAGGGAGAGACCATCCTACATGCTCAGAAGCAGGGTTTCTATTGCAGCAGGAACTCCTTTGCATATTAGGCCACACCCCGCTGATGTAGCCAATCCTCCAAGAGCTTACGGGGCTGTTAGTACAGGGCCTACTGTAAACTCCAGGATTGGCTACATCAGGGGTGTCTGGCCTAATCTGTAAAGGAGCTCCTGCTACCAAAAAAGCCCTGCTCAGAAGTCATCTGATAATTTTTAAAGGTTACTCTTATAGAGTGGCAAGTTGTGAATTTGGGTTTGTTCCCTTATTGAACTGTTGCTAATTATTTTCCCTTAATGTCCCTTGTGGCTGAAAAGCCCGGGCTGTAGTTTGGGATCACTTTCCTCCGCTGGTTGTTGGCTGTTGGTTTTTGTACCATCATACATTCCAATAACGAATGAATGAATGAATGAATGAATGAATGAATGAATGGTTTAATTAATTTAAATAATTATTTTAATACTTAATTATATATTTAACAATACATCGTTGTATAGAAGAGTTTGCCCTGACTTAGATTATTCAAGCGAAGCATGGTCAGCCAGTATTTTTGGATGGGTCTCTGTACAGAGGCAGGCAACGGCCAATCACCAGCGATTATCTCTTGCCTTGAAAATCCTACAGGGTCCCTATAACTCGACTGTGACTTCATAGCACTTTCCACCACCGTGGGTGTAGGGTTGCCAGGTCTGTTGAAAAATACCTGGAGACTTTGAGGGTGGATCTAGGGGAGGGCGGGGTTTGGGGAGGGGAGGGGCCTCAGCAGGGTTCAATGCCATAAGAGTCCACCCTTCTTAGCAGCCATTTTCTCCAGGGGAGCTCATCTCAACCAGCTGGAGATCAGTTGTAAAAGTGGGAGATCTCCAGGTCTCACCTGGAGACTATATTATTATAAACACTAAGGTTCAATAACATCATTTCCAATGGAAGGATTTAAAAGATGCACGGTTCCTTTAAATGTGATGGCCAGAACTCCCTTTGGAGTTAAATTTTGCTTGTCACACCCTTGCTCCTGGCCCCACCCCCAATGTCTCCTGGCTCCACCCCCAAAGTCCCCAGATATTTCTTAAGCCAGTTTGGTGTAGTGGTTAAGCGTGCGGACTCTTATCTGGGAGAACCGGGTTTGATTCCCCACTCCTCCACTTGCACCAGCTAGCATGGCCTTGGGTCAGCCATAGCTCTGGCAGAGGTTGTCCTTGAAAGGGCAGCTGCTGTGAGAGCCCTCTCAGCCCCACCCACTTCACAGGGTGTCTGTTGTGCGGGAGGAAGGTAAAGGAGATTGTGAGCCACTCTAAGGCTCTTCAGAGTGGAGGGCGGGATATAAATCCAATATCTTCTTCTTCTTGAATTGGATCTGGCAACCGTATTGCCGAGTGAGTACCGGCGATCTGTGCAATTACAATCAACGGGGGTACCTCTTTGGAGAGGTGAAAAGACCAAGGAGACAAAGGGAGAAACTAGTTTCAACACATTGATTACCAATATACACAGGTGAATAGTTTGACTTGACGTTTTCATCCAAATAGGTCACCCCAAGGGTATACAGAGGCGTCGCTCCAATCCCATGTAGGAACTGTCCGAGCATGAAGATGAACCGGTAATTTGAGAGGCTGGAGGCGCTCCCTGAGCAATGCACGCTCTGGTTGGAGGAGCACATGTCCGTGTCCTGTAAGAAATGTACTTCGTACCGGCTGGTGGTGAACTGGGGCAATGCAAAGACCAGGGATCCAATCCCCATGATGAAGACTCCCCATCCAAGCCATCGCGGCTTATGCCCATTCCCCCCAAAGTAACTGACAAACGTCAAGCATACGCAGGCCGCGATGTCGTACGAGCTGGCGATCAGTCCGCTCTCGTAACTCCTCAGGTCAAACCGCCGCTCGATGGACGTGATGACTGTATTGATGAAGCCGTTGACTGTCATGCCTTGCAGGAAGGAGGCCGTGCAAAGGAAGAACAAGACCCCCTTTGGGGTATTGCAGAACTGTAAACAACTAGGAGTAAAGGCGCCCCACCCACACTCAAGCCCCTCTTCTTCGGAGGAGACATATTTAATCCCTGTGCTGTATGGGCTTTTGCTTTCAGATCTGGCCTCGCAGAGAGGTTTTGCGCACGAGTCCGAAGGGCTGTTGGCGTTGGAGTATAAAGTGCCGTTGCTTAGAGGGGTAGAGCAAGACTCCTTGGGAGTGGGGATGTCAAAACTAAGGCTACTCTCCACTGGGTCTGAGGTGCTAGAAAAAATAAGTTTCTGGGTGAAGTCGAAGCCATTTTCTCCTGACAACTTGTGAGGCATTTCCATCAGAGGGGAGCCAACGGCTCAGGGCTGTCTTCCTTTTATTCCCCCAAGCTGGTTTGGATTCTTGCAATGGCGTATTGAGATCTTGGCTTTTCAAAAGGGACAATTTGGGGATAGAAGCTCAAACAAGAGGAGGGCCAAACGAGAGATCTCAGACCACTTCATTCTGTGGAGAGAACATGAAGAAGAGTTAGCAAGTTCCCTGACTTGGATAGCCAAGGCAAATCCAATCTCAGAAGCTAAGCAGGGTCGACTCTGTTTAGTACTTGGATGGGAGATCTCCATGAAATACCCAGTCAGGAGGACAGGGGTAAGCTTTATTCAGCCACCTTTATCAATATCCTCCAGGACACTCCAAGGGAGTTCTGGCCATCACATTTAAAGGGACAGCACACCTTTTTAAATGTCTTCCTTCCATAGGAAATAATGAAGGATAGGGGCACCTTCTTTTGGGGCTCATAGAATGGGACCCCCTGGTCCAATCATTTTGAAACTTGGGAGATACTTTGGGGAGAGTCACTAGATACTATACTGAAAATTTGGTGCCTCTACCTCAAAAAACAGCTCCCCCAGAGCCCCCGAAACCTCCAGATCAATTCCCCATTATACCCTATGAGAATCAATCTCCACATAGAGAATAATGCTCAGCAGATGTGTCCCCCCCCCCCCCATTTCTGGCGACTCTGAAGGGGATGCTGCCAACTTCTTCAAAGTAACACAGACACACCATCCCAAGAGGAAGCCTTTCAATCAGCGACTGAAACCTCCGGAGGTAGAAACGCACATGGTCCAGACTCCCCAAGGAGACGCCACCCGGCAGCCGGAGAGGATGCAAGGACTGCAAGTCCCAGCATGCACCTCGCGAAGGGAGGCCGGACTGGAATGAATAGCAGGCCAGCAGTGGGTGGGTCTTTGTGACTTGGAGGAAGGGAGAAGCCTGAAGCCAGGCAGGGAAAGAGACACTGTGCCGTTCCACCCCCCCTACCCCTGCTATCAGATTTTTAGAGAGCGGGGGATTAGGCTACTAATCCAGGGGTCCCTCGGCAGGGCGGGGGGGGGGGTTGAAAAGCCTATGTCGGATTTCAGAAGCTAACCACATGGGCCCACTGATGGACCTCCTGACAGCACCTGTTGTTGTTGTTTTTTTGGCCACCATGTGACACAGAGTGTTGAACTGGATGGGCCATTGGCCTGATCCAACATGGCTTCTTTTATGTTCTGAAGATCAGCCCCAGTTAGTACTTGGATGGGAAACCACCAAGATGTCCAAAGCTTTTTCTCAGAGGCAGGCAAGGGCAAACCACCTCTGTCCATCTCTGACCTTGAAAACTCTATGGGGTCTCCATGAGTCAGTCATGACTTACAGTACTTTCTACCACCATTACCAAGGAAAACTTCACTGGTAGAGTTCTACAAATTCTGCTGTTCTTAAATATGCAAGTCAGGTTGCCTCAGTGAGCTCAGTTGGCCACCCAATGCTATACTAAAATTCTCCTTACTTATCACGTCTCTTTGGGTTGAAGCATGAGTCCCGACATGGTACCCATGCAATCCATGGCCTCTACTTACACCTTTCTTGGCACTTGCCAAATGCTTTTAGAAAGTGGGTGGGGCCAAGTGCACATTTTCCCAGCAAGGCTTCTGATTGGCTCTTCAAGCTTTCCAGGTTTCTAAAAAAAGATCTTCATTGTCTCACTAAAGGAATGCTATGGCAGCCATTTTGTGGTTGGCTTTGCCTCCTGTGGTAGCCATTTTGTGGCTGCACCCACCATGTTCTGTCAGAATTCCAACGGTGTCCACAGGATCAAAATGTTGGAGTATTTTATCATCTCAAACACAATACTCCTACTGTCCTGCCACTTACTGGGTCCAAGAGAAGACCACACAGGGGTCCATAGCATAAGAGGTTCCCAGATATCCCCCAGAGAAGATGGGCTCCATTGTGTCCCACTTGTGTGCCACCCCAAGCAGTCATCACAATATATAGAGGACAGAGAACAGAATTTGGGGGAGATATCTGGTGCTCCTCTCAAAGCAGAAAGCAGGAAGATGATGCTCACAGGCTAAAACATTTCTACCCACGGAAATGATAGCAGGGATCTAAGACTCAGTTTTTCCACAGCACTTCGCAATGATTTCCTTGGTCAGTGTTCTCTGAGGGGAAAAAAACACTCATGGAACTTAAAAAAACAACAACTCAGTACCTTACACTTCTATACTACCTTTTCCCATTAAGGCAGTCTACTATCACCATCATAATAATCAACTCAACCCATCTTAAGTCATTCACACAAAACTTCCTAATACTAGGGTTGCCAAGTCCAATTCAAGAAATATCTGGGGACTTTGGGGGTGGAGCCAGGAGACATTGGGGGTGGAGTCAGGAGCAAGGCTGTGACAAGCATAATTGAACTCCAAAGGGAGTTCTGGCCATCACATTTAAAGGGACCGCACACTTTTAAAATGCGTTCCTTCCATTAGAAATAATGAAGGATAGGGACACCTTCATTTAGGGCTCATAGAACTGAACCCCCTGGTCCAATCCTCTTGAAACTTGGAGGGTGTTTTGAGGAGGGGCATTGGATGCTGTGCTGCAAATTTGGTGCATCTACATTAAAAAACAGCCTCCCCAGAGCTCCAGATACCCATGGATCAATTCTCCATTATACGCTGTGGGAATTGGTCTTCATAGGGAATAATGGTGTGCCCAGCAGACATCCCCCCCCCGACACTTTCTGATGACTCTGAAGTGGGGGGGCCCTCCAAACTGGGGGATCCCCTGCCCCCACCTGGAGATTAAATAACCCAATATGAATAGAGAATCACAGATAAATGACTAGCAGGGGAGCCCCTAAGGGTTCTGTGATTTAACCAGCCTCCAATATAATCAACAAATTTTCATTGAAATTTGTAAAGGAAACATAAACAACCACTTAAAGCAGTGAAATGTACATAAGGTGAAGTCATACAGTATGCTCAGTCCTTTATAAGGACAAAATGAGGTGAAGTATTACAATATGCACAGTCTTTCTTGGGACCAATAGGCCTCCAAATGGTTTCAGCCAAGAACTGGCAAAGTAGAGTCTTCTTCACAAGTCAAACTGCTGTAGAAAAAAAGCCAACAGTAGCAGACAGCGACGAAGGCGGCGCCTCTCTGCAGCTTCCGCAGGCTTAATGCAAAAGATTACAAAGTTGACAATGGAAATCAATCCTTCCAGTACAGTGGAAGTTATGTTTATAATGAGGTGCTCCAGCGACCATGAGCTGTCTGCTACTGTTGGCTTTCTTCTACACCAGTTTGACTTGTGAAGAAGACTCTACTTGGCCAGTTCTTGGCTGAAACCACTTGTACCTGCTGGAATGGCCTTGGGTCAGCCATAGCGCTCGCAGAGTTGTCCTTGAAAGTGCAGCTGCTGTGAAAGTCCTCTCAGTCCCACCCACCTCACAGGGTGTCTGTTGTGGGGGAGGAAGATAAAGAAGATTGTGAGCTGCTCTGAGACTCTGAGATTCAGAGTGGAGGGCGGGGATATAAATCCAATATTTTTACCTTCTTCATCTTCATATGTTACCATCCCAAATCCCTAAACAAACTAAACTGAAAAATGGCACCCCTTAGTTGACTACTCGGTATATAGTGGGTT
This sequence comes from Heteronotia binoei, assembly GCF_032191835.1. Lineage (NCBI taxonomy): Eukaryota > Metazoa > Chordata > Lepidosauria > Squamata > Gekkonidae > Heteronotia > Heteronotia binoei. The sequence goes on along the minus strand of NC_083224.1, from coordinate 19,232,601 downwards.
CAATGTGATGAGGAGACACAGTTGCAGTGATCATAGCCAGGGGTCGCTTTGTAGAAAAATAGGTAGTGGAGCTCATCCTATGATCGTCGTGCAGCTGCACCTGCTATTCAATGGACAAGACAGGGAGGAGGAGGGGGAACCCTCAGAAAGGTTCAGGAGCTGTGCTCCGGTGAGCTCCTGCTGAATCCGAGGCCTGATTGAGTTACAGCACTGTAACGGCTGAACTAGAAGACTGCTTTACTGGGCCAACTATATACAGTTCAAGGTTCCCGTGCTAGGACATCATTGGATCATTTAAACCAGCAGGGGGCCTGCGATTGGAGCAGGGCAGCAGGAATTTGGATCCTACTGCTCTTTGTTCCCAAGCTAAGACCATAGAGTTTTCCTGGAAGCTCCTAGAGTAGCTGGCGCGTGGGAATCAGTCTCTATAGGGAATAATGGAGTGCCCAGCAGACATCCCCCCCCCTGCTTTCTGATGACCTTGAAGCCAGGGGAGGGTCTCCAAACCAGGGGATCCCCTGCCCCCACCTGGGGATTGGCGACCTTAGCCTGGACATATGCACCCTTCGATTCAAGCTAACAAAAAAAAAAATGTTGCAAAAATGATTGACAATCTAATAGCTTTTTTAAAAAAGCAGCAAAGCAAGACTTCCCCCTAAAACTGCTGCCATAAGAAAAGTTCGCCCTCTGGCTCGATGATGTGATCCATACAGTTGTTGGCCCCCGACCAATGTTTTAAGAAACGGGATGGCAAAGCTTTTCACCAGCTTATCATTTTAATCAGCATAACGAGCCGCAGGGCCAATTAAAAGTCGAAACTCAGCCCCCCCCCGGAGGCTCCACGAAATGAATGTTATGACTGAGCTGTCAAACGGCACGCTGAGTAATCCCATTTCCCAAGCCCCTGCTCGGTGGTAGGTAATCTTCTCTTTCACTCTCGCCGGCTTTGTGACTTTGATAAGGAATTACCAGAGCAAACGAGATTCGCTCTTATCCGGCATTTTCTCATGGCTGGGAGCGGCTTATAACCGCGCAAAAAAAGAAAAAGAAAAAATGAAATGAAATGACAGCATTGTATCATACGGCAGAATATATATTAAAAAGGAAGCTTGAAAAGGAAGTGAACCAACTGCAGAAACAGCAGAGATCCAACTCAGGGTGCTAAGGTAACATCGGTCGCCAGTCCCCAGGTAGGGACCAAGTAGGGCCTCCCCCTATTGTCTTACTGCACCACTGTGTTGTGATACCATCTTGTACTAAATCATCTGCTGTCGTCTGATCCTGTTGTATCATCTTGTTGCGCCTTACTGAATGCTGAGACTGGTTTTACTGTGATTTTATTGCGATTTTATCTTAAACCGATGTACTCCGCTCTGAGCCCCAAAGAGGGAATGGGCGGAATATAAATAAACAAATAACAGCAACAGCAACAACGGAAGCCAACCCCCACGTTATGATAAGTACTAAGGTCAGGGGTCATTTCGCAGAAAAAGAGGTGCCGGAGCTCATTAGCACAAGTCATTCGCATAACCTATTTGCATATGCCCCACACCCCTGACACCACCGGAAGGTGGACTAGATTGTATCAGCTCAGCATCCGCCTTAAAACGCTTCTTGAATTATAATGGTCATCATAAAACCTTCCTCCCATCCAGTGTTCCCTCTAAGCTGAGTTAGTGTAAGCTAGCTCGCAGATTTTTGGCCTCCAGCTCTCACATTGTTGTCATAGCGCAGGAAAAATGGCCCCAGAGCAAGATAATTTATGCAGCAGCTCACAACTTTAATGCCAGTAGCTCACAAAGTAGAATTTTTGCTCACAAGACTCTATGGCTTAGAGCAGAGGTAGGGACCGTTGGCTCTCCAGATGTTTTTTGCCTACAACTCCCATCAGCCCCAGCCATTGGCCATGCTGGCTGGGGCTGATGGAGATTGTAGGCAAAAAACATCTGGAAAGCCAACGGTCCCTACCCCTGGCTTAGAGGGAACATTACTCCCATCCAATGTTCCCACTAAGAAGAAGAAGAAACAGACTGCAGATTTCTACCCCGCCCTTCTCTTGGAATCAGAGTCTCAGAGTGGTTTACAATCTCCATTATCTTCTCCCCCCACAACAGACACCCTGTGAGGTGGGTAGGGCTGAGAGAGCTCTCCCAGAAGCTGCCCTTTCAAGGACAGCCTCTGAGAGAGCTATGGCTGACACCAGGCTATTCCAGCAGCTGCAAGTGGAGGAGTGGGGAATCAAACCCGGTTCTCCCAGATAAGAGTCCGTACACTTAACCACTACACCAAACTGGCTGAGTTAGTGTGAGCTACACCAAGCTGAGTTAGCGTGAGCTAGTTCACAGTTTTTTAGCCACCGGCTCACACATTTTTGTCTTAGCTCCGGGAGGATGGCTCCAGAGCAAACTAATTGATGCAGTAACTCACGGCTTTAATGCCACTGGCTCACAAAGTAGAATTGTTGCTCATAAGACTCCACAGTTTAGAGTATTGCTCCCATCATACTTTGTCAATTACTTTCTCCAATAAGGCCACAGTGGCATGAAGATTTCCATCTGTCTGCTTTATACATTTTGGTTTTTTTGTGGGGAAAAATATTAGAAAGCTTGTCAAATCTTATAGTTCAGAAAAATTCTCACATGGGGGGGGGGCGGTTTCAGAGCTCCACTCTTATGGCCTCCTACCCAAAATGAGGCCATACTGATGTGTTATTATTGCATACATACAAACAGTGCCCTTCGTATACAATACAAACATCATAAAGCACTTCCCAAGTTATTACAATATCTCAGAGGTGGCCAACGGAAGCTCTCCAGATGTTTTTTGCCTACAACTCCCATCAGCCCCAGCCAGCATGGCCAATGGCTGTGGCTGATGGGAGCTGTAGGCAAAAAAACATCTGGAGAGCTACCGTTGGCCATCCCTGCAATATCTCAATCAGTCCAATTCTTCCAAGTCCGGTAGTTTCAAAAATCACCAAAGTTCTACAGTTTAACTGGAACCAATGCTCAAAAACCAATGCAAGGTCACAAAAACTTTTACCCAGATTTAAACTTGTTGGTCTTAAAGGTGCTAACGGACTGAGACTTGGTTCTGTTGCTTCAGACCAACACGGCTGCCCACCTGAACGTTGACTTCAGGGTATGTCCCATCGACACTGGGGTAGGGTTGCCAATCCCCAGGTGAGGCAGAGGATCTCTTGGTTTGGAGGCCCTCCCTCTGCTTCAGAGTTATCAGAAAGCACAGGGTGGGGGGGAGGGAAATATCTGCCGGATACTGGGGAGGGATGGTGGCTCAGTGGTAGAGCATCTGCTTGGGAAGCAGAAGGTCCCAGGTTCAATCCCTGGCATCTCCAAAAAAGGATCCAGGCAAATAGGTGTGAAAAAACCTCAGCTTGAGACCCTGGAGAGCCACTGCCAGTCTGAGAAGACAATACTGACTTTGATGGACCCAGGATCTGATTCAGTATAAGGCAGCTTCATATGTTCATACGTTCACTCCATTATTCCCTATGCAGACTGATTCCCATAGTGCAAATGGTGAATTGATCTGCGGGCATCTGGGGCTCTGAGGGGCTTTTTTTTGAGGTAGAGGCACCAAATTTTCAGCATAGCATCTGGTGCCTCTCCTCAAAACACCTTCCAAGGTTCAAAAGGATTGGACCAGGGAGTCCAATTCTATGAGCCCCCAAAAGAAGGTGCCCCATCCTTCATTATTTCCTGGCTCCACCCTAAAAGCAGCACGGTCCTTTTAAATCTGATGGTCAGATCAGTTCAATGATGCTTGTCACAACCCGGCTCCGGGCTCCACCCCCATCCTGGCTCCACCCCCAAAGTCCCCAGATATTTCTTGAGTTGAACTTGGCAACCCTACACTGGGGATGACTTGAAAGCTTAAACCCAGAATTAAACTTGTTGGTCTTGAAGACTCAAACTTTATTCTTCAGACCAACACAGTTACCCACCTGAACCTAAACAATCCAGGCGTCAGAATATGTCCTATCTTAACATTGCTGATCTCCCATTCTTGACAAACGCGGTGAAGTTCATCCGACTCCATCTGTTCCTACTACATGGGTAACGTGTATCAAATTCTTCCACAGCCTAAAAGGATTGTCCATATTCTTTCTGCCACGGAGGATGAATTCCATACGGAGAAACGTAATCCCATCTTTCGTTTCTAAACCAGGAGGGGGTGGACTTCCCAGGAATGTCCAAGGTCCGTGGGAAATTTGGCAGATGGAAGTTTTATAGAGAGCTGAGGAAAGGATTAGAGGAACTGAAGTGTGTGTGGTGCTGATACACAGACTGTCTGTACGCCAGAATGAGATTATGGTTTCTTTATATTTGCAAAGTTGGGTGTTTGTGAGGTGGAAAATAAGTGTGGAAGCTTTTCTGGTGGCACAGGCAAAAATATTCAAGTACTTGAAGGGCTTCATATAGAGGATGGGGTGGAATTGTTTTCTGTGGCCCCGGAAGGTAGGACCAGAACCAATGGGTTGAAATTAAATCAAAAGAGTTTCCGGCTCAACATTAGGAAGAACTTCCTGACCATTAGAGCGGTTCCTCAGTGGAACGGGCTTCCTCGGAAAGTGGTGGGCTCGCCTTCCTTGGAGGTTTTTAAATAAAGGCTAGATGGCCATCTGACAGCAATGAAGATCCTGTGAATTTAGGGGGAGGTATTTGTGAGTTTCCTCAGTGGAACAGGCTTCCTCGGGAGGTGGTGGGCTCTCCTTCCTTGGAGGTTTTTAAACAGAGGCTAGATGGCTATCTGACAGCAATGAGGATCCTGTGAATTTAGGAGGAGGGATTTGTGAGTTTCCTCAGTGGAACAGGCTTCCTCGGGAGGTGGTGGGCTCTCCTTCCTTGGAGGTTTTTAAACAGAGGCTAGATGGCCATCTGACAGCAATGAGAATCCTATGAATTTATGGGGAGGTATTTATGAGTTTCCTCAGTGGAACAGGCTTCCTCCTTGGGAGGTGGTGGGCTCTCCTTCCTTGGAGGTATTTAAACAGAGACTAGATGGCCATCTGACAGCAATGAGGATCCTGTGAATTTATGGGGAGGTATTTGTGAGTTTCCTCAGTGGAACAGGCTTCCTCGGGAGGTGGTGGGCTCTCCTTCCTTGGAGGTATTTAAACAGAGACTAGATGGCCATCTGACAGCAATGAGGATCCTGTGAATTTATGGGGAGGTATTTGTGAGTTTCCTCAGTGGAACAGGCTTCTTCGGGAGGTGGTGGGCTCTCCTTCCTTGGAGGTATTTAAACAGAGACTAGATGGCCATCTGACAGCAATGAGGATCCTGTGAATTTAGGAGGAGGGATTTGTGAGTTTCCTCAGTGAAACAGGCTTCCTCGGGAGGTGGTGGGCTCTCCTTCCTTGGAGGTTTTTAAACAGAGGCTAGATGGCCATCTGACAGCAATGAGGATCCTGTGAATTTAGGGGGAGGTGTTTGTGAGTTTCCTGCATTGTGCAGGGGGTTGGGCTAGGTGACCCTGGAGGTCCCTTCCAACTCTGTGATTCTATTATTCTACGTTCTATGATTCTGGTCTAGGCTTCCCAAGTGCCCCCCCCTGGCCACCAGTGGGGAATGTGGGGGTGGGGTAGGGTTACCAGATCCAGATTGGGAAAGTCTTCAAGATTTGGAGATTGAACCTGGTGAGGACAGGGACCTCAGTGGGGTATGATGTCATACAGTCCACCTTCCAAAACATCAGTTTTCCTCAGGGTAACTGACTGACCTCCGTAGTCTGGAGATAAACTGTAATCCCAGAGGATCTCCAGGTCCCACCAGGAGGCTGGCATCTTTGTACCTTGATTGGAATGGGGTTTATGGGACATCTCCTCTAATTCCGTACCCTATCTAGGAAATAAAAAGTTAGAGCCATTTCCCTACCCAGCATTCATTTGGGATCAAGGAAGGTTGCCAACTTTAGGTTGGGAAATTACTGGAGAGTTAGGGGCGGACCTTGGGAAGGGCAGGGTTTGGGGAGTGGAGGGACCCAGTGTAGTAAAATGCCTTAGAGTCTAACCTCCAAAGCAGCCATTTTCTCCAGGAGAACTGATCTCTGTGGTCCCACCTGGGGGTTGACAAACTTAGTCCAGTCTTGTCAGCTATTTGAAACTTAAGTGGAGTTGGCATGAGTTAGTACTTGGATGGGAAGCCACCAAGAAAGTCCAGAGTTGCTTCTAGGGTTGCCAGACTCACAGGAGAGGGGGATGTTCCTCCACCAGGGCCTACCCCCCACAACGACGTCATCACTCCAGTGCCGCCCAGGCGACGCTTTGGTATTTGGACCAAAACTGTATGGTAGAAGCTGTTTTTACCCTAACGTTTTTGCCCAAATACCGGAGTGTCACAGAGATGCTGCAGCATGATGATGTCACTTCCTGTGCAGTGCTAGCAATGTGGCCTGGGTTTTCACCTTTCTCCTGGTAAGTCACGTCCGCCCCCCAGCAGTTGCCTGGCAACCTTAATCTCTATGCAGGGACAGGGAAAGGCAAATCACCTCTGAATGTCTCTTGTCTTGAAAACCCCACTAGGGGTCTCCATAAGTCAACTGTAACTTATGGCAAAATGATGATGATGATGATGATGATGATGATGACACTAAATAACACACTTTCAATCCATTTTCAATGCACTTTGCAACTGGATTTTACCATGTGAAATGGCAAAAAACACTGGCAAATGGTCTCTGAAGTGAACTGAAACTGAATTATATAGTGTGTGTGAAAGCATCACTTGCACACACGAACAAGGGTGGTCAGATCCAATGGACTCTTTTTTGAGGCCTGTTAAGTACTGGGTTCAGTACCTTTGCGTTCACACAGAACTAGCTTTATTGGCAACTACATACAAAAAGAAGACATGGTGGGGCCGAGACCCCGCTTATATCCATGCAATAGAAACGCTCCTCCCCGCCAAGCCTCATACCAAATCACAGCGGACAAGTTTCACACCAAGACTGCTCATTGGTTGCTGTTCAGAGTTCAAATCAATTGGAATCATAGAATCATAGAGTTGGAAGGGACCTCCAAGGTCATCTAGTCCAACCCCTTGCACAATGCAGGAAACTCACAAATCACTCCCCCTAAATCCACAGGATCTTCACTGCTGTCAGGTGACCATCTAGCCTCTGTTGAAAAACCTCCAAGGAAGGAGAGCCCACCACCTCCCAAGGAGGAAGCCTGTTCCACTCAGGAAACTCACATATCCCTCCCCCTAAATTCACAGGACCCTTATTGCTGTCAGATGGCCATCTAGCCTCTGATGAAAAACCTCCAAGGAAGGAGAGCCCACCACCTCCCGAGGAAGCCTGTTCCACTGAGGAAACTCACAAACACCTCCCCCTAAATTCCCAGGATCTTCATTGCTGTCAGATGGCCATCTAGCCTCTGTTGAAAATAGGCTTCCCAACCCTCCCGCCCTGGCGGGGGACCCCATGATTTCCACCCTCTTCCCCCGCTCCCCCAAAAAACGGAAGCGGGGGAGGGGGTGGAAACGGCGCCGGGGAGCATGGCGAGCCGCCGCATCCCGGAGCCGGTGAGGCCGCCGCGCCGCACCGCTGCTGCCCCCTCCCCGCCCACCGCAGCTGCTCCTCCGAGATGAGCCCAGGCTGAGCCCATCTCAGAGGAGCAGCCAAGAGGCGGCAGCAGCGCAGGGGAGGGTGAGGCAGGCCAGGAGCATGGCGAGCCGTGAATCCGGGCCCTTCTAGGACCTGGACTCGCGGCTCGCCACGCCCCGCCTCCACCCCCCCTCCGTTTCCACCCCAGAGGCGAAGCGGGTGAGGCCGCCGTGCTGCTGCCACCTCTTCTCCGCTCGCCGTGGCTGCTCCTCCGAGATGGGCTCAGGCTGAGCCCATCTCGGAGGAGCAGCCACGGCGAGCAGAGAAGAGGCGGCAGCTGCGCAGCGGCTTCGCCCGCTCCAAGACAGGGCGGCTCGCCATTTCCCCCCCTCCCCCTAGCTCCACCCCAGTGTCTCCTGGCTCCACCCCCAAAGTCTCCTGGCTCCACCCCCAAAGTCCCCAGATATTTCTGGGGTTGGACTTGGGAACCCTAGTTGAAAAACCTCCAAGGAAGGAGAGCCCACCACCTCCCGAGGAAGCCTGTTCCACTGAGGAACCGGTTTAATGGAGTCTATAGGCAATCCTGCGATTTCCCAGATGCCCGCAAAAGCTACTGCAAAGCAGTGAATTCAGTGCAGTAAACTCACGGTACCAAGTCTGTTCATAACAAGGCCAATTCTGTTCATAACAAGGCCTGTTCTTTATTATTCATTTTATTTATTTAAAATATTGATTAGGCTTTTCCTTTCCTTCCAGTACAATATTAATATATAATATTATGTATTAACAGGGGTCATTCTGTAGAAAAATAGGTGGTGGAGCTCATCCAGGAATTGTTATGCAGCTGCACCTACTATTGAATGGACAAGGAGGTGGGACTCTCAGAAGGAGGAGGTGGAACTCTCAGAAAGGTTCAGGAGCTGCGCTCCTGTGAGCTCCCACTGAATCCGAGGCCTGTATAGTAATATAAAATATTCATAACATACATTTAAAATGTATGTTATTAATACATTTTAGCCTGGAGAGCAGGCGGCTGAGAGGTGATACGATCACCATCTTCAAGTACTTGAAGGGCTGTCACATTGAGGATGGTGCAGAATTGTTTTCTGTGGCCTCAGAAGGCAGGACCAGAACCAAGGGGTTGAAATTAAATCAAAAAGAAATTCCGGCTCAACATGAGGAGGAACTCCCTGACAGAGCGGTTCCTCGGTAGAACAGGCTTCCTTGGGAGGTGGTGGGATCTCCTTCCTTGGAGGTTTTAAAACAGAGGCTAGATGGCCATCTGACAGCAATGCTGATCCTGTGAACTTAGGGGGAGGTGTTTGTGAAGTGCCTGCACTGTGCAGGGGGTTGGACTAGATGACGCCGGGGGTTCCTTCCAACTCTATGATTCTAATTTTTTTAAAAAAACATAAAACCGAAATTTAAAATCACAGTTTAGGACTGCTTTAATGAAATGCAGCCCTAAATAACCCAGGCCCCAGCTGCCTCCTAACATTTCATTATTTATTTTATTCAATTTATATATTGCCCATCCCCTAAACTGAGAGCCAGGTTGGTGAAGTGTGTGGACTCTTTTATCAGGGAGAACCAGATTTGATTCCCCGCTCCCCCACTTGCAGCTGCTGGAATGGCCTTGGGTCAGCCATAGCTCTCGCACAGCTGTCCTTAAAAGGGCAGCTTCTGGGAGAGGTCTCTCAGCTCCACCCACCTCAGACGGGGGGAGGAAGGTAAAGGAGATTGTGAGCTACTCTGAAATTCAGAGTATAGCGTGGGATATAAATCCAATATCTTCTTCAACTGGAGAGCCAGTTTGGTGTAGTGGTTAAGTGTGCGGACTCTTATCTGGGAGAACTGGGTTTGATTCCCCACTCCTCCACTTGCACCTGCTAGCATGGCCTTTGGTGTCAGCCATAGCTCTGGCAGAGTTTGTCCTTGAAAGGGCAGCTGCTGTGAGAGCCCTCTCCAGCCCCACCCACCTCACAGGGTGTCTGTTGCGTGGGAGGAAGGTAAGGGAGATTGTGAGCCGCTCTGAGACTCTTCGGAGTGGAGGGCGGGATATAAATCCAATATCTTCTATCTTCTTTTTCTTCTTCTAAATATGGCTCAATAAAATATATGCTATTATATTTGTACTTTTGTTAATTTCATCATCATCATCAATCTCCTCTTATATTTCCGTTTATTGCTCTTACGTGCATCCTCAAACCTGAAGAGCTGAACAGATAAAGCATCGGCTGATAAACACAGAAGCCTTTGCAGACTAAATTATTTCTTGGAAAGCAGACGTCGTCTTTCCTTCCTTCCTTCCTTTCCCTCATCACATGGTTCCACAACTGCTTTGGGGGATCGATGCCAAGTGTGCTATTTCTGGATCCGCTTGTAAAGATGTCTTTGCGAGACCAACAAGCCTTTTCAGCACGCTCCCTCGAAATCAATGGATTTTCGTCACTCCCTTTCAATGACCTTTTCAACTTCTCCTTTTAAGTTAAAACGGATAAAAGGAAGTCCTTCTTCACCCAAAGGGTGATTACCATGTAGACTTCACTGCCACAGCAGGTGGTGGCGGCTACAAGCATAGCCAGCTTCAAGAGGGGATTGGATAAAAATATGGAGCAGAGCTCCATCAGTGGCTATTAGCCACAGTATGTATATATATACTGAGGTACTGGAGCTCATTAGCACAACTCATTTGCATATGCCACACACCCCTGACATCACCGGAAGGTGCGCTCAATTCTAGTAGCTCAGCATCTGTCTTAAAACGCTTCTTGAATGATAAGTGTCACAATACAACCTTATTTACATAATACTTTTAAAATTACTTTCTCCTATGCGGCCACAGAGGTATGAGGAAGATTTCCATCTGTCTGCCTTATATGCTTTAGTTATTTCTCCATTTTGGGGGGAAGGGGGGGGGAATATTAGACAGTTTGTCTGATCTTAGAGTTCAGCAAAATTCTCACAGGGGGTTTGAACAATGGAGCCCAGAAGAAAGGTTTTTTTTGGGGGGGGGGGGTAAGAAAGAAAAAGCACAATAAAATTTAGAGGTTCCTGTGAGTTCCTGCCCAAAATGAGGCTTGCTTATTTCCTTTTTTTAGGTTGCGATGGTGCAAGGTAATACTCTTGACTTAAATAGCAGTACCCTTGGCCCAATTATCAATTTAATTACCGTTATTAGGATTTTTTTGGGGGGGGGGGGTGGAGGGGCAGACTGGATTTTATTTACCTCATTTTAATCCAGGGCTAACATTACAACAGACTCTTATTTATTGCACTTCACACAACCAGGATACCTAATGACATAGACATCAATCTGCAATTCCAACTCATATTGCCTTTGTTGTTGTTTCAGCTCAGTCAACACAAACTAACAATCACCAGACCCTAACTTGTGATTCTTTTAATCTGCTAATAAACATTTTTATGATTTTGCACACTAATTCACTGCCCACTTTCTCTATATTCAGAACTGCTTACCATTCCATCCTATTGTGTGCTGAAGTGTGCTTCTAGCACATGAAAGCTTATGTTCTCAGTAAAACTTTGTTGGTCTTAAAGGTGCCACTTGACTCATGCTTTGTTCTAATGTTATTTCTAGTTATATCTACTGTTATATCTTCTCTATGCGCAGTAGAATTTTGTTACACGCTGAATCAGTTTCTTTGATCTTACTTCATTTTACAATGCTATGTACAGCTTAGAGTTTTTCAAGAAACTTATCTTATTTTGGAAAAAAAAAAAACATAAGAGAAGCCACGTTGGATCAGGCCAGTGGCCCATCCAGTCCAACACTCTGTGTCACACAGTGGCCAAAAAAAATCAAGTGCCATCAGGAGGTCCACCAGTGGGGCTAGAAGCCCTCCCACTGTGCCCCCCCCCCCCACCAAGCACAAGAATCCAGAGCATCACTTGCCCGAGACAGAGAGTTCCAATAATAAGCTGTGGCTAATAGCCACTAATGGACCTCTGCTCCATATTCTTATCCATTCGCCTCTTGAAGCTGTCTATGCTTGTAGCCACCACCACCTCCTGTGGCAGTGAATTCCACGTGTTAATCACCCTTTGGGTGAAGAAGGACTTCCTTTTATCAGTTCTAAAAAAACCCATTCAGGGCTATTTGATGTCCTTTTGCCCACCAAATTAATTTCTTTGCCGTTTGCCAGGAGGGCAGGGGAAAGGATGGGTTTCTTGAAAACTGGCTTAAAAGCTCTTTGTTTATTTTGGGAAGAAACCTTAATCCCTGCTAATCAGAAGCTGGTCCTGAAAGGAGGACAAGCCTTCAAATAATTCCGCTCAGCAGGCTAAGGATTTGCACCCTTTGACCGGGCCCCACAGAAGAGCACGTGCTTGAGCTAATCAGAGATGACCGCACGGCTTATTTTCTAAATCGAGAGCGGCCTGCGAGGATGCGAAGAAGAACAGGCTGTCGGGCAGCGACCGGCTCATGGCATTCTAGGCCATGAGATGAGCAGAGGTGGTCTGCCACTAATCCATGGGCACTCTAGGCCAGAGATGAGCAGAGGTGGTCTGCCACTAACTTCCTAACAGAAGCTATTTCTGTCTTCCTTGGCGGGCTCCCCAGGGCCGGCCCTAGACTTTCTGGCACCCTAGACAAGGCTAACGTCTGGTGTCCCCCTCCTGCACTGATAACATCACCGAGTCACAGGGGTAAGAAGAAGATATTGGATTTATATCCCGCCCTCCACTCCGAAGAGTCTCAGAGCGGCTCACAATCTCCTTTACCTTCCTCCCCCACAACAGACACCCTGTGAGGTACATGAAGATATTGGATTTATATCCCACCCTCCACTCTGAAGAGACTCAGAGCGGCTCACAATCTCCTTTCCCTTCCTCCCCCACAACAGACACCCTGTGAGGTAGATGAAGATATTGGATTTATATTCCGCTCTCCACTCCGAAGAGTCTCAGAGTGGCTCACAATCTCCTTTACCTTCCTCCCCCACAACAAACACCCTGTGAGGTGGATGGGGCTGGAGAGGGCTCTCACAGCAGCTGCCCTTTCAAGGACAACCTCTGCCAGAGCTATGGCTGACCCAAGGCCATGCTAGCAGGTGCAAGTGGAGGAGTGGGGAATCAAACCCGGTTCTCCCAGATAAGAGTCCGCACACTCAACCACTACTGGCTCTCTACACCAAACTGGGTAGGGTTGCCAATCCCCAGGTGGGTAGCAGGGGAGCCCCTAAGGGTTCTGTGATTAAACCAGCCTCAAATATAATCAACAAATTTTCATTGAAATTTATAAAGGAAACATAAACAACCACTTAAAGCAGTGAATTGTACATAAGGTGAAGTCATACAGTATGATCAGTCCTTTATAAGGACAAAATGAGGTGAAGTATTATAATATGCACAGTCTTTCTTGGGACCAGTAGGCCTCCCAATGGTTTCAGCCAAGAACTGGCAAAGTTGAGTCTTCTTCACAAGTCAAACTGCTGTAGAAAAAAGCCAACAGTAGCAGACAGCGACGAAGGCGGCGCCTCTCTGCCTCCGTTTCTCTGAAGCTTCCACAGGCTTAATGCAAAAGATTACAAAGTTGACAATGGAAATCAATCCTTCAGGTACAGTGAAAGTTATGTTTATAATGAGGTGCTCCAGCAGAGAGGCGCCGCCTTCGTCGCTGTCTGCTACTGTTGGCTTTCTTCTATTGGAGGCTGGTTTAATCACAGAACCCTTAGGGGCTCCCCTGCTAGTCATTTATCTGTGATTCTCTATTCATATTGGGTTATTTAATCCCCAGGTGTGGGCAGGGGATCCCCCAGTTTGGAGGCCCTCCCCCTGCTTCAGGGTCGTCAGAAAGCAGGAGGAGGGGAGGGAAATGTCTGCTGGGAACTCTGTTGTTCCCTATGGTGATTTATTCTCATAGAAAATAATGGAGAATTGATCTGCGGGTATCTGGGGCTCTGGGAGGGGCTGTTTTTTGAGGTAGAGGCACCAAATTTTCAGTACAGGATCTACTGCCTCTCCCCAAAATATCTCCCAAGTTTCAAAACGATTGGACCAGGGGGTCCAATTTTATGAGCCCCAAAAGAAGGTGCCCCATCCTTCATTATTTCCTATGGAAGGAAGGCATTGAAAAGGTGTGCCGTCCCTTTAAATGTGATGGCCAGAACTCCCTTTGGAGTTCAATTATGCTTCTCACAGCCTTGATCTTGGCTCCACCCCTAATGTCTCCTGGTTCCACCCCCAAAGTCCCCAGATATTTCTTAAATTGGACTTGGCAACCCTACACAGGGGGGGTGCCCAATTCAGCACCCCCCTTCCCCAAAGGCCGGTGTCCTAGTAGAGTTGCCAAGTCCAATTCAATAAATACCTGGGAACTTTGGGGGTGGAGCCAGGAGCAAGGGTATGACGAGCGCAATTGAACTCCAAAGGGAGTTCTGGCCATCACGTTTCAAGGGACTGTGTTCCTTATAAATGCCTTCATTCTGCAGGAAATAATGAAGGATAGGGGCACCTTCTTTTGGGGCTCACAGAATTGGACCCCCAGGTTCAATCTTTTTGAAACTAGGAGGGCGTTTTGAGGAGAGGCACTGGATGCTATGCTGCAAATTTGGTGCTTCTGCCCCAGAAAACAACCCCCTCCCTAGCCCCAGATACCTGCGGATCAATTCTCCATTATATCCTATGAGAATTGGTCTCCATAGGGAATAATGGAGTGCCCAGCAGACATTCCCCCTCCCACAGCTTTCTGATGATCCTAAAGCGGGGGGAAGGCCACCAAACTGGGGGATCCCCTGCCTCCACCTTGGGGATTGGCAACCTTATGCCCTAGGTCAGTGATGGCAAACCTTTTAGACACCGAGTGCCCAAACTGCAACCCAAAACCCACTTATTTATCGCAAAGTGCCAACACGGCAATTTAACCTGAATACTGAGGTTGTAGTTTAGAAAAAAGGGAAGTGTGGGAGAGGCGAAAACGGTTGGCAGGGGAGCAGGGGAAGCGAAAACGGTCGGTGTGGATAGCGGGAGAGGCAAAAACGGGCAACGGTGAGCGTGCCCAGAGAGAGGGCTCTGAGTGCCGCCTCTGGCATGCATGAAATAGGTTTGCCACCAGGGCCCTAGTGGCAGAGCAGCTGTGGCCATGCCTGCTTCTCTTCCAAGCTCTGGTGAGCTAAGCTGGGCTTTAGACCTTCCTTGAAAAGGCATTTTATAACCTGGAAGGTCTCCCTGGTCCTAGATTCATCAGGCTCTTTATAGTTGCTCAGTAGGTAAGGAAAGGCACTCTGCACATGCTCAAAGGAATTCTATTTTCTTGTTAAAAAAAATCCATCCCCCACATTTCATAGAATCTTAGAATCATAGTTAGAAGGGACCTCCAGGGTCATCTAGTCCAACCCCCTGCACAATGCAGGAAACTCACAAACACCTCCCCCTAAATTCACAGGATCTTTATTGCTGTCAGATGGCCATCCAGCCTCTGTTTAAAAACCTCCAAGGAAGGAGAGCCCACCACCTCCCGAGGAAGGCTGTTCCACTGAGGAACCACTCTAATGGTCAGGAAGTTCTTCCTAATGTTGAGCCGGAAACTCTTTTGATTTAATTTCAACCCATTGGTTCTGGTCCTACCTTCTGGGGCCACAGAAAACAATTCCACACCATTCTCTATATGACAGCCCTTCAAGTACTTGAAGATGGTGATCATATCACCTCTCAGCCGCCTCCTCTCCAGGCTAAAGATGCCCAGCTCCTTCAACATTTCCTCATAGGATTTGGTCTCCAGACCCCTCACCATCTTCGTCACCCTACTCAGCTTGTCTATATCCTATATGGTGATGAAAACTTAATACAATACTCCAGGTGAGGTCTTACCAGAGCAGAATAAACGATACCATCACATCACGTGGACACTATACTTCTGTTGATACAGCCCAAAACTGCATTTGCCTTTTTAGCCACTGCATCACACTGTTGACTCATGTTCAGCATATGGTCCTTTTCGCACATACTACTGCTAAGACAAGTCTCCCCCATCCTACAACCATGCATTGGATTTTTCCTACCTAAATGCAGAACTTTACATTTATCCCTGTTAAAATTCATTTTATTGAGTTTAGCCAAGTTTTCCAGCCTGTCAAAGTCATCCTGTATCCTGTTTCTGTCTTCTACTGGGTTTGCAACCCCTCCCAATTTAGTATCATCGGCAAATTTAATAAGCTTTCCCTCTATTCCTTCGTTCAAATCATTGATAAAGATGCTGAACAAAACAGGTCCCAGGACAGATCCTTGAGGCACTCCACTTGTCACTCCTCTCCAAGAGGATGAGGAACCATTCACAAGCACTCTTTGAGTGCAATCTGTGAATTTCAAAAGGACATACAAGGAAAAGGAAAGGTCCCCCGTGCAAGCACCAGTCGTTTCCGACTCTGGGGTGACGTTGCTTTCACAACGTTTTCACGACAGACTTTTTACGGGGTGGTTTGCCATTGCCTTGTTGAGTGAACTGTATTGGCAGCGCAAATTGAAAATGCAGCATTATAAATGGATGGGAAAAAGGGAGAGAGAAAGAGAGAGAATCCAATGCACTTTAATGGCATCCCGAAGTACAAAAGGGATATATTTCATGCCCTCTCCTCCTGATGGAGATAAGAGTAATAAAAGTGCACTTGAGAGCCGTCTCCGGGTTACAGACTGCAAAGATGTTGAAGGCGTTCCAGACAAAAGCCGTCTGCTACCCAGGTTGGCTTACGGGAAGCCATTCGTTTTCCATGGCAATTAGCCTAGCACGACAAGCAGAGAACCTACAGAGCCTGAAATTCATGTCACTTTGGGTCTGGTTTAATAGCAGTTTTACTTCTGAGACGCTAAACCAAATAAGACTTCACTGGCAGGCTTGTAACTACCCTATTAATATCCATCTTAGATAAGTATCCGGCTCTTGTCACGAAAGAAGCCACAGGTTTTTGATAAAAAAGCCAAGGCTTCACAGAGAGTTCAATGCAAAACTGATGGCCATCTTAGTTAACGAATTGAGGGGGTGGCGGTGAAACAATGGATGTAAAGTTGCCAGGTCCAACTCAAGCAATATCTGGGGACTTTGGGGGAGGAGCCAGGAGACTTTGGGGGTGGAGCCAGAAGCAAGGGCGTGACAAGCACGATTGAACTCTGAAGGGAGTTCTGGCTATCACATTTAAAGGGACCACACACCTTTTAAGAAGAAGAAGAAGATGAAGATGATATTGGATTTATATCCCGCCCTCCACTCCGAAGAGTCTCAGAGCGGCTCACAATCTCCTTTCCCTTCCTCCCCCCCACAACGGACACCCTGTGAGGTGGGTGGGGCTGAGAGGACTCTCACAGCAGCTGCCCTTTCAAGGACAACCTCTGCCAGAGCTATGGCTGACCCAAGTAGGCTTCCCAACCCCCCCCCCCCGCCCTGGCGGGGGTCTCCCGAATTTGAAGCCTCCTCCCCCGCTCTCCAAAAATCCCGAAGCGGGGGGGAAATGGCGCCATTTTGGTGCCACTCGCTCTTGGGGCATTTGGAGGTGGGGTGGCCTTTTGCAAATTGCAATGGCAAAAAAAAAATGCCAGGGAGGCCTTGCAAAGAACTACCCGCCCCCGCCTGGTGCCCCTTTTGCAAAGCCTTGAGCCTTTCAGTTTCCTTTCCTTTCCCCCCCTTCCCTTCCCCGGTCTGCGATACCTCTCCCCACCTTTAGAAAGAACTACAACTCCCAGCGTGCCTAGCGCGGCAGAACTTTCCGGCCTTGTAGTTCTCTGGGCCGCTCGCCTCCCATTGGCTTGTGGGGCTGAGCTCCAGACGGGGAGCTATGCTTCCCGCCATGCCCCGCGGCAGGACCTGGGCTTCTGTGATTCCTCTTTGTTCCCGCACGGGGAACAGCTGATGGAGAAGCGGGCAATGGCTGCAGGCGGCGGGGTGGCTGATGCGGGGCGGGGGGAGAAGGCGAGTGAGCTGGGAGGAGACGGCAGGTAAGAGAGACCCCCCCCGTCCAGTAGGGAAATTTATGAAACAGGAAGTGGAATTCCAGCTGTCCTGTCGCACACACATTTTTTTTCATGAGATTGGAACATGATTGCGTACACTGACTCTGCTGGAATCTATGTGATTGCTGTGAGCTGAGTATTTTATTATTGGACTGAGTTTCTATGGCTATATATGGAGGATTGTCATTTTTTTGCCTGTCTTTCGTGTAATAAATGCATGTTTATTGTTATCATTGTAATTTGGGTCAAAGGAACCCTTTGGGTTTACATTGTTAGCCTTACAGAATGACCTCTCTCGTTGTATTTCTCTTTTTAACCCAACTGGGGATTAGCGACCCTAAACGGATGTTTTGTTCACACTCATGATTGCTCTGTCCTGAGCAATTTGTAATAAAGCACAGGGGTGGAATTCTAGCAGGCGCTCCTTTGCATATCAGGCCACACACCCCTGATATAGCCAGTCCTCCAAGTTTACAAAAAAAGAGTCCTGTAAGCTCTTGGAGGATTGGCTACATCAGGGGTATGTGACTTGATACACAAAGGAGCTCCTGCTAGAATTTCACCCCTGCACACAACACAGCTCATCGACCATGAGCATTAATAGGCCAGTTCTCAGTAGAGTTATGCCCTTCTAAGCCCATTGACTTTGATTTGACTCCCCCCCACACCCTCCCGCCAATGTCATAGCTGAGTTATGGCTATCCCAGAACATATGAACATATGAAGCTGCCTTATACTGAATCAGACCCTTGGTCCCAATGTCTCCTGGCTCCACCCCCCAAACTCCCCAGATAGTTCTTGAATTGGACTTGGCAACCCTACTTGTTACCCATTTGGACTCACTGGTCTGAAGGACTCTTGCCTTGAAAACCTTTGGGGAGGGACGGTGGCTCAGTGGTAGAGCATCTGCTTGGGAAGCAGAAGGTCCCAGGTTCAGTCCCCGGCACCTCCAAAAAAGGGTCCAGGCAAATAGGTGTGAAAAACCTCAGCTTGAGACCCTGGAGAACCGCTGCCAGTCTGAGAAGACAATACTGACTTTGATGGACCAAAGGTCTGATTCAGTATAAGGCAGCTTCATATGTTGATGTTCATACAATTCCCAGAATGTACTGAGGAACAAAAGGGGGGGGAGAACAATGCAGATGAGTGGGAAAGAGCTCACCCATCTCTAGCTACGGCCTGTTTTGCTCCCTGCCTTTGCTAAAACCTGAAAGTCTGGGCCTTAATTTAGCCCAGTGGGTCAATAGTGTCTCCTAAGGAAAACACATAGACTCATTTTGGGTTGCTAGCACAGCCTCAGCAAATCCCAGAAGACTGTGAGGGCGGGTGTATGGCAAGGGAGAGAATTGGAGAGGATGTGATGTCACAATGTCAGGCAAAAGTCAAGGAATTTCCCTAGATCTCTATGCTAAAAAACCATAGCAACAGAGAGGAAAAAATCCTAGAATGTCACTATGGAGACTGTTTTCTGGCCATTGTTTTCCTCCCATGCCTCAGTTTCTTGAGGGTGGAGGACTGGGGCTGAGGTCACTACATCACTGCGCAATCGGCAGCCCTGGATTAATTCGTTGATGGAAATAAATGGAAATGATTTATTAAGCACAATGTAGAGCCCAGCAAATCAAGTTAACACCAAAGCAATAAACCCTTCAACTAAGAAAAGATCCAAAAATGCTTAAAACATGGAGAGCGGGGAAGTGTAATGCATTTCAGGTAAAGCAGTTTTACATCCCACAGGAAAAAAAACACAATGATGCACAGCAAAAAGAAATCAGATAGACCAATATCTAACGATTACAGAACAGTAGCCTATCCTCCAGTAACCTCTAGTTAGGGCTTCCAATAAAAGGTAAAGGTAGTCCTCTGTGCAAGTACCAGTCATTTCTGACTCTGGGGTGACATTGCATCACTATATTTTCCCAACAGACTTTTATGGGGTGGTTTGCCTTCCCCAGTCATCTACACTTTCTCCCCAGCAGGCTGGGTACTCATTTTACCGACCTTGGAAGGATGGAAGGCTGAGTCAACCTTGAGCCAGCTACCTGAACCCAGCTTCCGCTGGGATTGAACTCAGATCGTGGGCAGAGAGCTCGAACTGCAATATTGAGGTTTTACTACTCTGTGCCATGGGGCTCTTCTAGGGTTTCTAATTACAGACTGGGAAATTCCTGGAGTCGGCTTGCCCGGTCCCTTGGATCTACTGACAGGGGGTGAAGAATGAACTTACCAAGGGTAGGGAGGAACCCTGAAAATAAACTTGACATGCCTACATCACCAGGAAGTGACATAGGCACATCGGTGACATCAGGAGAGAGACGTTCTGGTTTTGGGGCAAAACTCTATGGTCTAAACTAATTCTACTATAGAGGTTTGCCCAAAAAATAGAGCGCCCCCCATCCCTTGCCTCTTTTTTGGTGGGTACAAAAAATGGATACTCAGTATGGATTAGAAAAAACAGCAAAGACTGAGTAGCACAAAACACATGTATTCTTAAAGATATAATACCACTCACAAACCAATCAGTTAATATCATGAAAAAGTCCTGTTAGAAATAAAGTCCTCAATATCTGTCGTTCCTTGATGTGAATCCAGGGAGAGTAGCCATCAACGTAGCAACAGGATAGTCCACAATACCAGTTTCGGCCACGCCTTTTTCACTTGTAGACTTTTACACCAACCAATGCGTCACGGCGTCCTAATATCAACAATTATTTGTAAACGGGGACTCCAGCACAAAACTTTAACAGGCACCACCTTCTGACATTCCCGTTACTGGTAGCGTCCCTAGACTTTTTGAGCAAAACTCTATGGTCGAAGCTAATTCTGCTATAGAGTTTTGCCCAAAAAACAGAGCGCCCCCCCATCCCTTGCCTCTTTTTTGGGGGAGCAACTGGGGAGGCAGAGAGGAGTACCCCAAACTGGGGAATCCTCTCCTCCACCAGGGGGCCTGGCAACCCTATCCTGGAGATTTGGGGGCGGAGCCTAGGGATACCCATTTGATGAAGGGAGGGAGCGCAGCGCAGGAGTGACGCCAGAGAGTCTATCCTCTGAAGCAGCCATTGTTTCCGGGGAAACTAATCTCTGTAGTTTGGAGATCAGTTGTAATTCCAGGAGAACAACAGGCCCTGCCTGGAGGTTGGCAACCCACCCTTCAATCCATCTAGTTGAAAACTAAGTTAAGGCCTCCTAAGGAACCCATCTAAACAGGTCTGCCTGGAAGATGACGTTGCCCACTTCCCGGTGGTGGCTAGAGATCTCCTGAGATTACATCTGATCTCCAGGTGACTGTGGGGGGGAAATGGCCACTTTAGAAGGTGGGTTCTATCCTACCGAAGTCTCTCCCCTCCCCAAACCCTATTCTCCTAAGACTCCACCTCCAAAACCCCCAGGTTTTTCTCCAACCTGGAGCTGGTGCCCTACAAAGGGTGCTATACACCAGGGGTGGCCAACGGTAGCTCTCCAGATGTTTTTTGCTTACAACTCCCATCAGCCCCAGCCATTGGCCATGCTGGCTGGGGCTGATGGGAGTTGTAGGCAAAAAACATCTGGAGAGCTACCGTTGGCCACCCCTGCTATAGGGGATAATGGAGAATTGATCTGCGGATATCTGGGGCTCTGGGGGGTGGGGCCGTATTTTGAGGTAGAGGCACCAAATGCCTTCAGAGTTCAACAGTGGCTTGTAAAAGGCATTTAAAGGGACACAATGAAAGATGGGAACAATGGAGGATGGGGGCAAGAACATCTGGAGAGTTACCGTTGGCCACCCCTGCTATACACCTTTGAGATCTCTTTCATAGGGAGAAGGCTCTAGACTGCAATCGACACGAAAATAATAGTCTAAGAATGAATTGACATTCGTGGGAAAAATCTAGTGCGAGAGAAGGGAAACTGTCACAAAAGGTGGTATGATCACCATCTTCAAGTATATGAAGGGCTGTCATATAGAGGTTGGTGCAGAACTGTTTACTGTTGCCCCAGAAGGTCAGACCAGAACCAACAGGCTGAAATTAAATCAAGAGTTTTTGGCTAAGCATTAGGAAGAAGTTCATGACAGAGTGGTTCCTCAGTGGAACAGGCTTCCTCGGGAAGTGGTGGGCTCTCCTTCCTTGGAGGTTTTTAAACAGGCTAGATGGCCATTTGACAGCGATGAGGATCCTGTGAATTTAGGGGGAGGGATTTGTGAGTTTCCTCAGTGGAACAGGCTTCCTCAGGAGGTGGTGGGCTCTCCTTCCTTGGAGGTTTTAAAGCAGAGGCTAGATGGCCATCTGACAGCAATGCTGATTCTGTGAACTCAGGGAAGGAGGGCAGGAAGGGTCGCATCAGTGCTTAGTTCTCATGGCCCCTTCTTACATGCCCAGGGAAATGCTGATTGCCATTTGGGGTCAAGAAGCATTTTTTTCCAGGCCAGTTTGCCCCAGGATCCTGGAGGGTTTTTGCCGTCTTCTGGGCATGGAGCAGGGGTCACTGGGTGTTGGGGAAAGGGGAATTTGTGAATTTTCTGCATTGTGCAGGGGATTGGACTAGATGACCTTGGACATCCCTTCTAACTTTTCAATTCTATGAAAAATGAAAATACTCCATAATCTCCAGGTATTTCCCAAACTAGCAACAACCCTACTGGAAGAAGTCCCATATCATTCAATACAGCTTACTCGCAAATATTTTCAGAACTGCAGCTTAAATTACCTAGGAGTTTTCTTTTTACCTTACTCAGAAGCAGTTTGCATAGCTGCCTTCCCTTCCTCTTGAGTTCACAGGTGTAATACTTTTGACGGAGGAACCTCCCAAAATATTCCGACCAGGAGAAACTGGGGAGAAAAGAGAAAACATACAAACGCTCTTAAACGGATAATGAAACCAAACTGGAAGGAAGCAACAACAAAAAGATAACAAAAGCAGATGGCAGGGAGTGGAGAAGTAAGGGTTAAAGGCAAGACAGAAGAAGAAGATACTGGATTTATATCCTGCCTTATACTCTGAATCTCAGAGTGGTCACAATCTCCTTTTACCTTCCTCCCCCTCACACAACAGACACCCTGTGAGGTAGGTGGGGCTGAGAGAGCTCTTACAGCAGCTGCCCTTTCAAGGACAACTCCTACAAGAGTTACGGCTGACCCAAGGCCATTCCAGCAGCTGCAAGTGGAGGAGTGGGGAATCAAACTCGATTCTCCCAGATAAGAGCCCGCGCACTTAACACCAAAAAGTGTTTTAGAACATCAGAGAAGAAAGAATGGTTGCAGCTGTTCTGATCTAGTCTTTTAATAGGGTTGCCAGCTGCATTTTGGGAAATATCTGAAGATTTGGGGGGTGGAGCTTGAGAAGAGGGTGTTTGAGGAGGGAGTGGCCTCAGCAGGGTTGTAAGAAAGAGTTCCTTATTTATATGGACATTGTGATCACTTGCTTGGTTGCCAGACTGCCTGGAGTTCTGACTCGCACACATCTGCTCTAAGAAGTGGACTTTGGCCACTATTTCTGAGAGACTTATAAGGATACCAAAAGCCTCAGCTTTACAGCAACATTCTACATCTCTGGACGGGTGTTAGCCAGAACTACAACCGAGCTTCCAGCTGCTCCAGGCGTGCACCGTCTCAGTCAAAGCAGCGGGAGAAGCCGCGCCACCAGGAGCTGTCAAATAGAAGAGCTTTTCAGCCTGCTCCCAGCAACCAAAGGCTAACACCACCAGAATCCATCTTGTTTTCTGGACTCCATTACAGCAAAGGGAGAGGCCCATGTATCCAACAGATGCTTCAACATCTGCATAAGGCAATCACGCTTCTCTTAGGCGTGGATCCTGCCAGACTGCCTAAGCTTTTGTCCAACGGAACCCAAGACAAAGGATATTCTCTGATACAACCAGAGTAAACGTTATACATGCCACATATGGCTTGAAACCTCCATAATGATGTTTAAACTCCAAAGTCTTCTTTTAAGAATAGTCCAAGGGAACCAGGGAAGGATGTTCTATAGACTTTGTTGTATATAAAGTGGGCTAATTGGATTAACACGGGGGGGGGGGGGGAGTTGTTGTTTCTCTGAAAAATGTGAGATGGCTAAACAAGGGGAAAGCAGGCAAAAAGTTGGGGTTGCCAACCTCCAGGTGGTCAAACATAATCACTCTTCACTAAATCATAAACCTGGAGGTTGGCAACCCCATCTTTTTGCCTGCTTTCCCCTTGTTTAGCCATCTCACATTTTTCAGAGAAACAACTCCCCCCCCCCCTCCGTTAATCCAATTAGCCCACTTTATTATCTCATTATTTTCTTTGGGGCCTTCAACTTGACTGATCTCATCCCTGGAAACTCCCTGCTCATTATTTTTATCAAAGGAAGGCTCCGCATACTCCATTCCGTCTTTATCGCCGCGCACAGGTGCGAGCAAGGTTGTCGGCCCATCACAGAAGTGAGACTCTGCGGCTCTTCAGCTTTACGTTATCGGTTGCCATGACCTGCCATCTTTATCTTCTCATGAAGCAGGACTCCTGCATCAGCATCATAACCTGGCCTTCGCTGCAATGGCAAGTTCATGAGGTAACAAGGGTTGGCTTCTTTCACTTACAAAGATTTCTGTCCTAAGAGGCCAAACTCTGGGTTTTCCAGAGTCGTCAGAATGGATTCTTGGGGGGGGGGGGGGGGTTCAAATATCAGGACCAAGGATAGAGTTGCCAATCTCCAGGTGGGGACAGGGGGTCCCCTGCTTCAGGGTCATCAGAAAGTGGGGGAAGCAAGGGAAATGTCTGCTGGGCACTCCATTATTCCCTATGAAGACCAATTCCCATAGGGTATAATGGGGAATTGATCTGTGGGTATCTGGGGCTCTGGGGGGGGGGTGTTTTTGAGACAGAGGCACCAAATTTTCAGCATAGCATCTGATGCCTCTCCTCAAATCATTCTCCAAGTTTCAAAAAGATTGGACCAGGGGATACAATTCTATGAGCCGCAAGAGAAGATGCCCCTATCCTTCATTATTTCCAATGGAGAGGAAACAAATAGCGTTGCCAAGATAGATAGATAGATAGATAGATAGATAGATAGATAGATAGATAGATAGATAGATAGATAGATAGATAGATAGATAGATGAATTTATTGTCATTGTTCTCAACAAAAAGAGAGCAACGAAATGAGGTGCTCTCCCACAAACATACCAACACATCAAACACACATATTCATAAACCATTTAAATACATCTAAAACCATTAAACCATTTAAACCATTAAAGCCATTTAAATACATCTAAAACGGATAAACATTCATAAAACCATTAAAACCATTTAAACCATTAAATAAACATTCATAAAACCATTAAACATTCATAAAACCATTAAAACCATTTAAACCATTAAATACATCTCCCCCCAGCCTCCGGCAGGAGACTTGTTTTGTGCGTGCAAAGCATGCGTGGTGTGATGACATTACCCACGAGTGATGTCGTCATGCCGGTGATGTCGCATGCCGGCCGCTCTAGGCGCTTCTGGGAAAACTCTATGGTTTTCCAGGACGCTTTAGCATTTTCGAAGGGAAAAACCTATGGTATCTTTTGTACCATAGAGTTTTCTTTCCCAAATTGCCAGATCATCTGGAAAAACCATAGAGTTTTCCCAGAAGCTCTTAGAGCAGCTGGTGCACGATGTCACTGGTGCACTTACGTCACTCACGGGTGATGTCATCATTCTGGTGACGTCGGATGAGGTTCCTCCCACCAGCCCAGTGTGGGCTGGTGGGTTGGGAACCTCCCGGACGGGAGAACCCCCGCCTGGACTGAGGGCTTGGGAGCCCTAAAAGCAAAAGGTGTGTGGTCCCCTTTAAATGTGACAGCCAGAACTCCCTTTGGAGTTCAATCATGCTTGTCACAACCTTATTCCACCCCCCAAGTCTCCTGACTCCACCCCCAAAGTCCCCAGATATTTCGTGAGTTGGACTTGGCAACCCTAGGCCAGTCAGAAATGCTGCTTGGCACATCTGACCCTGCCCACTTCCTGAAAAGAAGAAGATGAAGAAGATATTGGATTTATATCCCGCCCTCCACTCCGAAGAGTCTCAGAGCAGCTCACTATCTCCTTTACCTTCCCCCCCGCACAACAGACACCCTGCTAGGTAGATGAAGATATTGGATTTATATCCCGCCCTCCACTCCGAAGAGTCTCAGAGCAGCTTACAGTCTCCTTTACCTTCCTCCCCCACAACAGACACCCTGTGAGGTAGATGAAGATATTGGATTTATATCCCGCCCTCCACTCCGAAGAGTCTCAGAGCGGCTTACAATCTCCTTTCCTTTCCTCCCCCACAACAGACACCCTGTGAGGTAGATGAAGATATTGGATTTATATCCCGCCCTCCACTCCAAAGAGTCTCAAAGCAGCTCACAATCTCCTTTACCTCCCCCCCCCCACAACAGACACCCTGTGAGGTAGATGAAGATATTGGATTTATATCCCGCCCTCCACTCCAAAGAGTCTCAAAGCAGCTCACAATCTCCTTTACCTCCCCCCCCGCACAACAGACACCCTGCGAGGTAGATGAAGATATTGGATTTATATCCCGCCCTCCACTCTGAAGAGTCTCAGAGCAGCTCACAATCTCCTTTACCTTCCTCCCCCACAACAGACACCCTGTGAGGTAGATGAAGATATTGGATTTATATCCCGCCCTCCACTACGAAGAGTCTCAGAGCGGCTCACAATCTCCTTTCCCTTCCTCCCCCACAACAGACACCCTGTGAGGTAGATGGAGATATTGGATTTATATCCCGCCCTCCACTCCAAAGAGTCTCAGAGCAGCTCACTATCTCCTTTACCTTCCCCCCCGCACAACAGACACCCTATGAGGTAGATGAAGATATTGGATTTATATCCCGCCCTCCACTCCAAAGAGTCTCAGAGCGGCTCACAATCTCCTTTACCTTCCTCCCCCCCCCCAACAGACACCCTGTGAGGTAGATAAGATATTGGTTTTATATCCCGCCCTCCACTCCGAAGAGTCTCAGAGTGGCTCACAATCTCCTTTACCTTCCTCCCCCCCCACAACAGACACCCTGTGAGGTAGATAAGATATTGGTTTTATATCCCGCCCTCCACTCCGAAGAGTCTCAGAGCGGCTCACAATCTCTTTACCTTCCCAACCCCCACAACAGATACCCTGTGAGGTAGATAAGATATTGGTTTTATATCCCGCCCTCCACTCCGAAGAGTCTCAGAGCAGCTCACAATCTCTTTACCTTCCCAACCCCCACAACAGATACCCTGTGAGGTAGATAAGATATTGGATTTATATCCCGCCCTCCACTCCAAAGAGTCTCAGAGCGGCTCACAATCTCCTTTACCTTCCTCCCCCACAACAGACACCCTGTGAGGTAGATGAAGATATTGGATTTATATCCCGCCCTCCACTCCAAAGAGTCTCAGAGCGGCTCACAATCTCCCCCCCCCCACAACAGACACCCTGTGAGGTAGATGAAGATATTGGTTTTATATCCCGCCCTCCACTCCGAAGAGTCTCAGAGCAGCTCACAATCTCTTTACCTTCCCAACCCCCACAACAGATACCCTGTGAGGTAGATAAGATATTGGATTTATATCCCGCCCTCCACTCCAAAGAGTCTCAGAGCGGCTCACAATCTCCTTTACCTTCCTCCCCCACAACAGACACCCTGTGAGGTAGATGAAGATATTGGATTTATATCCCGCCCTCCACTCCGAAGAGTCTCAGAATGGCTCACAATCTCCTTTACCTTCCTCCCCCACAACAGACACCCTGTGAGGTGGGTGGGGCTGGAGAGGGCTCTCACAGCAGCTGCCCTTTCAAGGACAACCTCTGCCAGAGCTACGGCTGTCCCAAGGCCATTCCAGCAGGTGCAAGTGGAGGAGTGGGAAATCAAACCCGGTTCTCCCAGTTAAGAGTCCGCACACTTAACCACTACACCAAACTGGCTCTCTTGGTGGGCACCAGTTAAGGGGTCAGTGGGCATCCACAAACACCATGTTGGGGACTCTGTGCCAGAAGGCATTGGATGCATCTCTCTTGCAGCTTCAGAGCCTATTTGGAATATAATGGCTGCAAAGATTACCGGATCAAATGTGCGAGAATGCTTTCTTCACAGACAAAGCAATGCATAAAGAAGAAGAGGAAGACTGCAGATTTATACCCCGCCGTTCTCTCTGAATCAGAGTCTCAGAGTGGCTTACAATGTCCTATATCTTCTTCCCCCACAACAGACACCCTGTGAGGTGGGTGGGGCTGAGAGAGCTCTTACATCAGCTGCCCTTTCAAGGACAACTCCTGCGATAGCTATGACTAACCTAAGGCCATTCCAGCAGCTGTAAGTGGAGGAGAGGGGAATCAAACGTGGTTCTCCCAGATAAGGGTCTGCACACTTACACCACTACACCAAATACTACAGATTATTATCTGAGCAAGCGCTGAAAAGGTTGGGGAAATTTTGCAGTTATTTTTAGCGCTCATCACGCATCAGAACACAACGCACAACAACTACTACTACATTTTGCGTGCCAGGTAGCAAAGTCAAACGAGCCAATCGCGTCAGGACTGTTCTTTCTTTTGTTCCCAGTCCGTGACCTATAGATTTATCTTGGCAGGCTGCGACTGGAAAGGATTCAGAATCCATTTCTGGCTTCTCTCCCTGTGAGTGAGACGACAACGCTAACGTCACAATCTCTGGGCCGGAGCTATTTATATTTGGATTCCGGTGCGGGCCAAACACCAGCGATGCAAGTGACCAATTAGCCTAAGCCAACTATTAAAGTCCCATTTGCTTCAGGCCTGAATGATTTGTGGGTCGCTGAGCTGCATCAGCTAGGCATAGCAGGGCCACACGACTGCAAAGCCAAAGGACAGGGAGTGACCAAGATCCTGGAAGGTCACAAAGTGTGGCTATGTTAGGCTGTGATCAGTGGAGTAGACCAGAAGGTGTCAAGGACGGCTTAAGAACACAGCTGCTACAGCCAGATCCTATCGGCTAAGAGGGAACATCCCATGTTTGGTCATAATAGAACTTAAGACCAGGGCAGGACCTCCTTTGCATATTAGGCCACACCCACCTGATGTCACCAGGCTTCCAAGAGCTTACAGGGCTCTTCTTACAGGGCCTACTGTAAACTCTTGGAGGATTGGCTACATTAGAGAGGTGTGGCCTAATATGTAAGGGAGTTCCTGCTGCAAAAAAAGCCCTGCCAGGTCCTATTGCCTGCAACTGCTGGAAGAGCTTCCAGTTTTACCACAGAGTTTCCAGTGACTGCTAGAGCTACTCTTTGCCCCTTCTGAGAAGCTCTAGGAATCCCCAGGAACTTGAAAGTTTATTTATTTAATCTTTGCATTGTTTTTAATTTTAAATTTTAAAGATGGCAGATGGGAGATCAGATTGGTTATTCATCTAAGCCACAATTCCTCTGACACACAAGTTTTCTGTCTGTGACCCTGAAGAGTGAAGGCCAGTCTGAGCAGACAATACTGACTTCGATGGACCAATGGTCTGATTCAGTATAAGCAGCGTCATGTGTCAAAACCCTTCAACAATTAGTGGCCCATTTGATTTTCTCATGGGATAAATGACCATATAAAGAAGCAATGGAACCAGTCTGGTGTCCTGGCCCCACTGGTGGACCTCCTGATGGAACCGGGCTTTTTGGCCACTGTGTGACACAGAGTGTTGAACTGGATGGGCCATTGACCTGATCCAATATGGCTTCTCTTACGTTCTTATGTCACAGGGACATCAGCTAACACTTGTATTAGCGAAATCAGGTAAAAGAAGAAAATCTGGTGTGATGGATAATGTTTGCTTTGGCTCTGGAATGCTGAAATTTAAACAGTTGCTCAAATCTGAAGCTCATTGGGTGACCTTGAATCTAACTTCCATCCCTCCTAGGTTTATGATGAATAATTGAATGAGAAAGTAGTGAGTGTAACGATGAGTGAGAAACCCACACATTTGGTCTAAGTACGATTCTGTACCTCTATTCTAGGATTATCAGCTCTGGGTTGGGAAACACCTGGAGATTTTGGGGGTGGAGCCTGGGGCAGGTGGAGTTTGGAAAGGGAAGGGACCTCAGCAGTGTACAATGCCCTAGAGTCCACCTTCCAAAAGCCATTGCCTCCAGGGAAGCTGATACTGGCAGCCTGGAGATCAATTGTAATAGCGGGTGATCTCCAGGTGCTGCCTGAAGGTTGGCATCCCTAGCATCCTCAAGAGAGCAGGTCATGTCCTTCTTGAGAGGTTGGAGGGATGGCCGGAGGTTTGAAGGTGGCTGCCCTTCCACTTTCTGAAAAGAAACCAAAGTATGCTAAGGAGAACTAATCCTGGGGAACAAATATTGGTCATCTGGAGATCTAGCATTTGGGGAGGGAGAAACTCTGTGGTACCTATTGTACCATAAAGTTTTCCCTCCCAAATTGCTAGAGCATCCGGGGAAATCATAGAGTTTTCCCGGGAACGCCTAGAGTTGCCGGCGTGCGACGTCGCCGGCATGATGATGTCTCTCACGGGTGACGTCATTGCAACATCGGGGGAGGTTACCCCTGCTGGCCCAGTGTGGACTGGCGGGTTGGGAACCTCCCGGGTGGGAGAACCCCTGCCCGGACCAGGGGCTTGGCAGCCCTTTGTGTGTCATAAAATGAAATCCCAGGTAGCAGAGATATAAACTTTATAAAGCACACAACCACAAAACTTTAAATAAATCATGCTTAAAACATTAGCATTCGTTGGTCTTAAAGGTGCTTTCTTTGTATTTCTCCTGTGTGGGCAAAGGAAGTTCTGGCTCTTTCCTTCCTTCCCCAGGGGACCAGAAGGGTGAGAAGCCTCAGCCAATAGAATAAAAAGAGGCTTGGCTCAGTAGTTCTGCTGTGCAATTGAGAGAGCCTGGCAAAGCAAGCTATCCCTCCCTCCTCCTCCCAAGGGAAGAGCCTCAGCCAATGGAAGAAAATAGGGGCTCTGCTCTGTAGTTCCTGTGCAATTGGGCAAGCCTGACAAAGCAAGCTATGATGCAGAAGGAAGCAAGAGAGAGAGAAGGAAGCAGATGACAGTCACTCAGGGGCCTGATAGGAACACTCGGGGGGGGGGGGGTCTGGGCCACATGTTTGACAGCCTGGCATTAAAAGACCTCAGAGGGTCTTGACCCTTTATTGCCTGAGACCCTGGAGAGCCACTTCTAGTCAGAATAGACAATTAGGTTAGTTTGACTCCGTTCCATAGACATAGGAAAGCTTCTTGGACATTTGAAAACATGGTTAAAAGACTGACAATTTGAATCACATTCCTTTTGGCTGTTTTCCCAGGAGAAAGCAGATGAAAGGGTGATGATTCACCTGCTCCGTGTAAACAAAGCATCAGCTTTTGAGGAAACATGCAATCATTCCAACAATTACCAGATCAAAATAGGTGAACATAAAAAAATTATAACAATGCTGACTCAGTTGAGACAGCACGACAGACCAAGGTGAAAGAAGTGTTACGGTGATTAGATGCAGCATCTGTTCTGGACTGAAAACCTCTTCCTTCCTTCCCTCCTTCCTTCCTTCCTTCCCTCCTTCCTTCCTTCCCTCCTTCCTTCCTTCCTTCCTTCCCTCCTTCCTTCCCTTCCTCCCTTCCTTCCCTCCTTCCTTCCCTTCCTCCCTTCCTTCCTTCCTCCCTTCCTTCCTCCCTCCCTTCCTTCCTTCCTTCCTTCCTTCCTTCCTTCCTTCCTTCCTTCCTTCCTTCCTTCCAGCCAGCAAAACAGAACTCAGTTCTTTGCAGGAAGATGCAAAGTGACAGATAGGCTGGATGTAGTTCCTATTTCCAGAAGCCAGAGCTCATTAGCCCAACTCATTTGCATGTGCCACACCCCCCTGACCTCACTGGAAGGTGTACTAAATTACACCAGCTCAGCATCTACGTTAACATGCTTCTTGGATTACAATTGTCCTAATAAAACCTTACTCCCTTCATACTTTTAAAATTATTTCTCCTATGTGGCCACAGTAGCACAAGGAAGATTTCTATCTGTCTGCTTTATATGTTTCAGTTATTCCCCCATTTTGGGGGGGGGAGGGGGGGATAGAAAGTTTGTCAAATCTTAGAGTTAAGCAAAATTTCCCCAGCGGGTTTGAACAATGGAGCCCAGAAGCAATGATTGGGAGTGGGGGAGAGCGAGAAAGAAAGAGCACAATAAAATGTAGAGGTTCCAGATCTCTGCTCCTATGAGCTCCTGCCCAAAATGAGGCCTGTGTATTTCAATGATTCCACCAAACAGGGAAAAAGTGTCTATTACAACCCAAGATGAGAAGCAGTAATTCTTCATTAAAAAAAAAAAAAAAAACAGCAGCAAAACAGAATCCGAAACCATGGTCAGAAGTGACTTGTGAACCGTGGTTTGGGACTAACTATGGTTTGCCATGAGCTCTAAAGTGTCAAGCCAGATTTACAGCAATTGTTCTGCTTCTGGAGGCCACTGAACTTAAAGCAGATGGGAAACAAAAGCAGGTGAGCAGCTCTGAACGATGTTTCACCTGTATGTTTGCAAGCTCAAGAGCCATGGTTAAGAACATAAGAGAAGCCATGTTAGATCAGGCCAATGGCCCATCCAGTCCAACACTCTGTCACACAGTGGCCAAGAAAATTAGATATATATATACACACACACACTGTGGCTAATAGCCACTGAGGGACCTCTGCTCCATATTTTTATCTAACCCCCTCTTGAAGGTGGCCATGCTTGTAGCCACCACCACCTCCTGTGGCAGTGAATTCCACAGGTTAATCACCCTTTGGGTGACGAAGTACTTCCTTTTATCCATTTTATCCATGGAGAAAGTAGAGAAAGAAGTCCTTTTCTCCCTTTCTCACAATACAAGAACTCGTGGGCATTCGATGAAATTGCTGAGCTGTCGGGTTAAAACGGATATAAGGAAGTACTTCTTCACCCAAAGGGTGATTAACATGTGGAATTCACTGCCACAGGAGGTGGTGGCGGCTACAAGCATAGACAGCTTCAAGCGGGGGTTAGATAAAAATATGGAGCAGAGGTCCATCAGTGGCTATTAGCCACAGTGTGTGTGTGTGTGTGTGTGTGTGTATGTGTATATATATATATATATATATATATATATATATATATATATATATATATATATATATATATATATATATGGCCACTGTGTGACACAGAGTGTTGGACTGGATGGGCCATTGGCCTGATCCAACATGGCTTCTCTTATGTTCACCTTGTTCCAGTCTCATTGCTACTTTTCCCGCAGTGCTTTTGCTGGATTTTGCACAAGCTGCCCCGGGGCAGCGAGTTGCCCCACTTCTCTTCAAGTTCCTTCTGTAGCAGGCAGGATCCTTTGAAAACCGGTTTCTACTCGCTGAGGAGGGAACTTGAAAAGAGGTGAAAACTGCATAAATTAATTTACTCTAGGGCCATGTTTCCTGAGCTAAGACAGAAATGTGCCTTGGGACAGCTTGTGCGAAATCCAGCAGAAGGGACAGGGGGAAAATGAGCAATGAGAATTGAATTGGTCTGAGACTCCTTCAGGTAGTGAAGGGTGGGATACAGGGTTGCCAATCCCCAGGTGGGGGCAGGGGATCCCCCGGTTTGGAGACCCTCCCCCCACTTCAGGGTCGTCAGAAAGCGGGGGGAGGGGAGGGAAATGTCTGTTGGGAACTCTATTATTCCCTATGGAGATTTATTCCCATAGAAAATCATGGAGAATTGATCTGCGGGTATCTAGGGCTCTGGGGGGGCTGTTTTTTGGGGTACAGGCACCAAATTTTCAGTATAGCATCTAGTGCCTCTCCCCAAAAAACCCCCCAAGTTTCAAACAGATTGGACCAGGGGGTCCAATTCTATGAGCCCCAAAAGAAGGTGCCCCTATCCTTCATTCTTTCCTATGGAAGGAAGGCATTGAAAAGGTGTGCCGTCCCTTTAAATGTGGTGGCCAGAACTCTTTTTGGAGTTCAATTATGCTTGTCACAGCCTTGATCTTGGCTCCACCCCTAATGTCTCTTGGCTCCACCCCAAAGTCCCCAGATATTTCTTGAATTGGACTTGGCAACCCTAGTGGGATATAAATCCAGTCTCTTCTTCATTCATATATCCCCAGTGCATTGGTGGCCAATATTTCTTCCCAGGATCCTCCCCATAATATGCAAAACCTCTCCTCATTATGAATTTAGCTCTTCTGACCTTCCCTTCCACCGCCAATAGAGAACAGAAGGGGATGGAGATGGAAGGTGTGAGTCCTGGTATAGAGCAGCGGTGTCGAACTCATCTGTTATGAGGGCCGGATTTGACATAAATGAGACTTTGTCAGTTCGGGCTATTTAAGATTAGGGAGCAGAGGTCTACACTTTATAAACGACACAGACAAACACAGTTAAAGACTTTTAAAAACAAAATAAAAAGGTAAAGGTAGTCCATCTGTGCAAGCACCAGTCGTTTCCGACCCATGGGGGTGCCGTTGTATCACAACATTTTCATGGCAGGCTTTTTATGGGGTGGTTGGCCTGGCCTTCCCCAGTCTTCTACACTCCCCCCACCCCCGGCAAGCTGGGTCCTCTTTTGACTGACCTCAGGAGGATGGAAGGCTGAGTCAACCTTGAGCCGGCTACCTGAACCCAGCTTCCGCTGGGATTGAACGCAAGTTGTGAGCAGAGAGCTTGGACTGCAGTACTGCAGCTTTACCACTCTGTACCTCCGGGCTAACATAAAACATGCTTAAAAGATTAGCACTTGGTCTTAAAGGTGCTTTCTTTGTATCTCTCCCATGGGATCCAGGGAACTGGGCAATGGAAGCTCTGGCTCTTTCCTTCCTTCCTTCCTTCCTTCCTGAACCAGGAGGAAGAGGAGCCTCAGCCAATAGAAGGAAGAGAGGCTTGGCTCAGTAGCTCTGCTGTGCGACTGCACAGCAGTCCCCCCCCCTCCTCCCCAAGAAAGGAGTCTCAACCGACGGAGAAAATAGAGATTTTGCTCTGCAGCTCCTGTGTGATTGAGCAAGCCTTGCAAAGCAAGCTGTTATGCAGAAGGAAGCAAGTGAGAGGGAGAAGGAAGCAGATGACAGCCAGTTGTCCAGGAGCCCTTTGGTGGCCTGATTCAGAACCTTGGGCCGCATGTTTGACACACCTGGTATAGATGCCACGGGTACATTCTGGGCATGTCTCAATGCTCAGCGATGATTTCATCCTTGATTGCCCGGCTCTAGATGCCAAGGCATTTCCTTGACCTAATTGCATCCGTTTCAGACAGAAAACTCTTCTGGCTGAGTGCCCATGATGAGCTGATATTGCCCGTTGCAATGAGTCTGGATGAAAACCAAGATACCTTTTGGATTTGAAGAAAAAGATGCTGGATTTGTATCCCACCCTCCACTCCGAATCTCAGAGTCTCAGAGCGGCTCACAATCTCCTTTACCTTCCTCCCCCACAACAGACATCCGGTGAGGTAGGTGGGGCTGAGAGAGCTCTGACAGAAGCTGCCCTTGCAAGGACAGCTGTGTGAGAGCTATGGCTGACCCATTCCAGCAGCTGCAAGCGGAGGAGTGGGGGATCAAACCCAGTTCTCCCAGACAAGAGTCTGCACACTTCACCACTACACCAAACTGACCCTCTCATGCAAGAAGTGTCTAGTGACACCTTAAAAACTATCACATTTTATGACGAGACTATGAGCTTTCATGAGTCACTGCTTGCTTTTTCATATAACTAGATTTCCATGGACTCTTTCCCAAAATGTTATCTCCTCTTTTGCTGCCACAGAAACTGCCATCTTTTCTTTTCTCTGGCCTCCACCTCTTAAAGGGACCCAGGGGTTCCACTGGGTGTCAGAAAGGCACTGGACTGGGGATTATATTTTCAGCTGGAGGCTGGCAGGTTCAACCACATACAAGCACCTTGTGGCGCCACTTTATAGAAGAAGAAGAATTGCAGATTTATACCCCGCCCTTCTCCCTGAATCAGAGTCTCAGAGCGGCTCACAATCTCCTTTATCTTCCTCCCCCCACAGCAGACACCCTGTGAGGTGGGTGGGGCTGAGAGGGCTCTCACAGCAGCTGCCCTTTCAAGGACAGAGAGCGGCCTACAATCTCCTTTCCCTTCCTCCCCCACAACAGACACCCTGTGAGGTGGGTGGGGCTGGAGAGGGCTCTCCCAGCAGCTGCCCTTTCAAGGACAGAGAGCGGCCTACAATCTCCTTTCCATTCCTCCCCCACAACAGACACCCTGTGAGGTGGGTGGGGCTGGAGAGGGCTCTCACAGCAGCTGCCCTTTCAAGGACAGAGAGCGGCCTACAATCTCCTTTCCCTTCCTTCCCCACAACAGACACCCTATGAGGTAGGTGGGGCTGAGAGGACTCTCACAGCAGCTGCCCTTTCAAGGACAGAGAGCGGCCTACAATCTCCTTTCTCTTCCTCCCCCACGACAGACACCCTGTGAGGTGAGTGGGGCTGGAGAGGGCTCTCACAGCAGCTGCCCTTTCGAGAGGGGCCTACAATCTCCTTTCCCTTCCTCCCCCACAACAGACACCCTGTGAGGTGGGTGGGGCTGAGAGGGCTCTCACAGCAGCTGCCCTTTCAAGGACAGAGAGCGGCCTACAATCTCCTTTCCCTTCCTCCCCCACAACAGACATCCTGTGAGGTAGATGAAGATATTGGATTTATATCCCGCCCTCCACTCTGAAGAGTCTCAGAGTGGCTCACAATCTCCTTTACCTTCGTCCCCCACAACAGACACCCTTTGAGGTAGGTGGGGCTGAGAGATCTCTCACAGAAGCTGCCCTTTCAAGGACAACCTCTGCCAGAGCTATGGCTAACCCAAGGCCATTCCAGCAGGTGCAAGCGGAGGAGAGGGGAATCAAACCCGGTTCTCCCAGATAAGAGTCCGCACACTTAACCACTACACCAAACCGGCTCTTATACATTCAAACATGCCTTCTGTGAAGATGGTTTTAGGCCAGTAGTCACGTTTTTTTGCAGTAGAGGTAGGATTGCCACCCTCCAGGTGAGGCCTGGAGATTTCTCATTTTTCCAACTGATCTCCAGCTGGCAGAGATCAGCTGCCCTGGAGAAAATGGCTGCTTGGAAGGGCGGACTCTAGGGCACTGCGCCATGCTGAGTCCCCTCCCCTCCCCAAATCCCACCCTCTCCTGACTCCACCCCCAAAGACTCCAGGTATTTCCCAACACAGTCCTGGCAACCCTAAGTAGAAGAGAAAGATTTGAATCAAGGAACACCTTCGAGACCAACAAGGTTTCCAAGGTATAAGCTTTAGAGGGTCAGAGCTCCCTTCATAAGATACATCTTATACCTTGGAAAGATGCTACTGGCAGGGCTTTTTTTTTTGTAGCAGGAACTCCTTTGCCTATTAGGCCGCATCCCCATGGTGTAGCCAATCCCCCTGGAGCTTACACTAGGCCCTGCGCTAAGAGCCCTGTAAGCTCTTGGAGGATTGGCTACATCACGGGTGTGTGGCCTCATATACAAAGGAGTTCTTGCTCAAAAAAAAAAAAAAGCTCTAGCTACTGGACTCAACTCTTCGGGTTCTACTGCTGATTAATGTGGCCACACACCTGATACTGACCTTACCTTTCTTTCTCTCTATATAGTGGGGGGAAGCAAGGAAGGGGAGTAGCCTTTAAGCCTCTGGCCATCCCTCCAGTCTCCCAAGAAGGACATGACCTGCACTCTTGATGCCTGACATCCTATGCAGGGATTAAGAACATAAGAGAAGCCATGTTGGATCAGGCCAATGGCCCATCCAGTCCAACACTCTGCGTCACATAAGAACATAAGAGAAGCCCTGTTGGATCAGGCCAGTGGCCCCTCCAGTCCAACACTCTGTGTCACATAAGAACATAAGAGAAGCCATGTTGGATCAGGCCAGTGGCCCCTCCAGTCCAACACTCTGTGTCACATAAGAACATAAGAGAAGCCCTGTTGGATCAGGCCAGTGGCCCCTCCAGTCCAACACTCTGTGTCACATAAGAACATAAGAGACGCCATGTTGGATCAGGCCAGTGGCCCCTCCAGTCCAACACTCTGTGTCACATAAGAACATAAGAGAAGCCCTGTTGGATCAGGCCAGTGGCCCCTCCAGTCCAACACTCTGCGTCACATAAGAACATAAGAGAAGCCCTGTTGGATCAGGCCAGTGGCCCATCCAGTCCAACACTCTGTGTCACATAAGAACATAAGAGAAGCCATGTTGGATCAGGCCAAAGGCCCATCCAGTCCAACACTCTGTGTCACATAAGAACATAAGAGAAGCCATGTTGGATCAGGCCAATGGCCCATCCAGACCAACAACTCTGTGTCACATAAGAACATAAGAGAAGCCATGTTGGATCAGGCCAATGGCCCATCCAGACCAACAACTCTGTGTCACCCAGTGGCCAAAAAACCAAGCGCCATCAAGAGGTCCACCAGTGGGGCTAGAAGCCCTTCCACTGTGCCCCCGCCCCCAAGCACAAGAATACAGAGCATCACTGCCCCAGACAGAGAGTTCCAACAATACGCTGTGGCTAATAGCCACTGATGGACCTCTGGATTAGGGCTGCCAACCGCCAGGGGGCACCTGGAGCTCTCCTGCTATTACAATTGATCTCCACGCTACCAAGACCAGTTCCCCTTGGAAACAATGGCTGCTTCTGAGGGTAGAATATGCCATTGTACTCTACTGAGGTCCCTCCCCGAACCCCACCTTCCCCAGGCTACATCCACAAAACCGCCAGTTGTTTCCCGACCTAGAGCTCTGTCAGCCCTAGTAAGCAAGTTTCAAGCCTCTGGCCCAGCCTCCACATTCTCAGAAAGGGCATGACCTGCTCTTGACTCCTGATATCTCATACAGGATATAGATAGGCCTCCTGCAGATTTGAGGCTAGCATCTCCCCCACCACCACCTACACACACACTATCTTGCCTGATTAACAGTTCTGGAGAATTCCCAGACTCACAAGCTGTTTCATGTTAACTGGGTCTCCATAAAAGAGAAGGGAGACCCCTTGATCTTCCCCAGGCGACCTTTTGTAGAAAAGAGGTGCCGGAGCTCATTGGCACAACTCATTTGCATATGCCACACACCCCTGACATCACCGGAAGGCGCACTCAATTCTATCAGCTCAGCATCTACCTTCAAATGCTTCTTGAATGATAACGGTCACAACAAAACCTTACTCCCCTCATACTTTTAAAATGACTTTCTCCTATGTGGCCACAGTGGCACGAGGAAGATTTCCATCTGTTTGCCGTATACGTTTTGGCAGTGCCAGATTAAACCCTGGGGAGGCCCCTAGGCAGTCAAAATCTTGGGGGCCCTCTCACAAATTACCTCAGAGTTGGAGCACCCACAGTCCCTGCTGCAGCCTGCAGGCACCTTCTCAAAAGCCCCTTTGACAGAGCTGTGGGGGAGAGGCAGAGAGAGGCAAACTTGGTGACAACGCCATAAGCAGCTGCACCAGGCAAGTCGGGCAAAGAGCAGTTCAGTTGCTGGTTGTGTACACAGGCTGAGAGGGCTGCAAGCAGGGGGAAAACCGGAGGGGGGGGGAGCTGGCCCAGGGCCCCTAATGGCATGGGGGCCAATAGGTAGGGTTGCCAAGACCCCAGCTTCCCATAGCAGGGGACTCTTTCTCACACATGGAGAGCGTGCGTGACGCGATGATGTCACCTAGAAGTGACATCATCAAAATGGTGGTGCCCATGCGGGGCAGTTCTAGGCATTTCTGGGGAAACTCTATGATTTTTCCCAGATGATCTAGCCATTTGGGAGGTTAAAAACTCTATGGTACCTATGCACCATAGAGTTTTTACCTTCCAAATAGCTAGGGCAACCAGGAAAACCATAGTTTTTTCCTGGAAATGCCTAGAGCAGCCCCGCATGGGCGCCACTGTTTTTATGACGTCACTTCCAGGTAACGTCATTGCACCAGCGACGCTGGGGGAGGTTCCCCCCGCTGGCCCAATATGGGCTAGCGAGTTGAGAACCTCCCAGGCAGGAGAACCCCCACCCGGAGCTGGGGCTTGGCAGCCTTACCCATAGGCTAGTGCCTACTTGGCCAAATTGTTAACCCAGCCCTGTGTTTTGGCTATTTTCCCATTCTTTGTGGGGGGAAATATTAGAACATTTGTCAAATCTTAGAGTTCAGCAAAAATCGGGGGTTGATCAATGGAGCCCTGAAGCAATTATTGGGGGTGGGAGGAGGAAAGAAAGTGCACAATGAAATTGAGAGGTTCCAGAGCTCCACTCCTGTGAGCCCCCTGCCCAAACGAGCCCCATTTGGATTGCAGCCTCAGCAGCTGCAGTCTGAAGAAGAAGACTCGTGCAATGGCACAGAATGTGCAGCTCTGCCTAATAGCGGGGCACGAAAGCATCTTCCAGCACTGAGCAGAGGAGGCACAAACGCCAGGAAGTCGGGCGTGTGAGCAGCCTGAGGTTCAGAGAATGCCGGATGCTCTTCAAAAGAGCTCTGTCTCAACCACAACTTCTGCGCGTTGCCTAAAAGAAAACTGCTTGCGTAACAGGTCAAAATGGGTGGTCAGGTTAGCCTTTCTGTAGCAGAAGAAAAGAGCAAGAGTTCAGAAGACCAAAGGGTGATTAACATGTGGAATTCACTGCCACAGGAGGTGGTGGCGGCCACAAGCATAGCCACCTTCAAGAGGGGTTTAGATAAAAATATGGAGCAGAGGTCCATCAGTGGCTATTAGCCACAGTGTGTGTATATATATATAATTTTTTGTGGCCACTGTGTGACACAGAGTGTTGGAATGGATGTGCCATTGGCATGATCTAACATGGCTTCTCTTATGTTCTTAGTAGCACCTTAAAGACTAATGTTGTGTATGTGGATTCATGTTAGGGCTGCCAAGTCCCCTGCATCCCAAAGTTCATAAACATAAATGATATCCAATCCGGATGCTTAACTTGAAAAAAAGAAGGTACCAAGTCTTGCTCTACTCTTGTATTTCCAGATGCAGGTAGTAACGTGAATCCACTTCGATTCCTTAAGGCAGCAATCCTCTTGTTCAACCGACACAGTGATGTCACCTGGAAGTGATGTCATCAAAATGGCAGCACGCGTGCGAGTCCGCTCTAGCTGTTTCCAGGAAAAACTCTATGGTTTCCCTGGATGCTCTAGCCATTTGGGAGGTAAAAAATCTATGGAACCTACTGCACCATAGGGTTTTCCTGGAAACGCCTAGAGCGGCCCCACACCCTCAATGGCATTTTGATGACATCACTTCCAGGTGACATCATTGCACCAGCGATGAGGCGGAGGTTCCCTTTGTTGGCCTGATGTCGGGCTGGCGGGTTGGGAACCTCCAGGCGGGGGAATCCCCACCCGGACTGGGGGCTTGGCAGCCCTAAATCATGTGGATTTTCTTTACCAGTGTTCTTGCCTGGCTCATTGGAGCCTTAAGAACATGAGTTTGGGAACTCTAGAACAATGGGCAGTAGGATCCAAATCCCTGCTGCCCTGGTCCAATCAGAAGGCCCCTGCTGGTCAAACGATCCTATGGCGTCCTAGCGTGGAAACCCAGGACTGTACGTAGTTGGCCCCATTGGTCCAATTTAGCAGTCTTCTTAGCCACTAGTTATCCTGCTGTAACTCAATAAAGAGCTATGATTACAGCAACCTTGTCTCTTCTATGCACTGAACCCATTATATTATAACTAACAACATGTGTGGCAGGGTAAATGAGCTTTCGTGAATCACTGCTCATTTCTTCAGCTCTAGCTGGAATGTGAGTCCATCTGTCCTTATATTAGGGTTGCCAATCCCCAGGTGGGGCCATGACTTAGCTGGAAATATGGAACCACAAGAAAAGTCACACGGATAGGAGGTTTGAAGAAAGCAAAAGCTCCGTGTACAGAATGCCTCTTATTTACCAATGAATACTTCCAAATTTCCAATAAAGATACTGACTACCAAAAATTGAAGAATTAATTTCTTTTACTGTTATCACGAAGTTCATACAACATTCATAGTCATTCTGGATTAGCTTTCTGTTTGCTCAGGTAATTCATATATATTTTCCAAGTACCATCAGTTTACAGACATAACTTCCTGTCTGAACTTC
This sequence comes from Heteronotia binoei, assembly GCF_032191835.1. Classification (NCBI taxonomy): domain Eukaryota; kingdom Metazoa; phylum Chordata; class Lepidosauria; order Squamata; family Gekkonidae; genus Heteronotia; species Heteronotia binoei. The sequence continues at coordinate 19,191,019 of NC_083224.1, read as the reverse complement.
CTGTTTCGCATTGTTGCTGCAATACTGCAATACAATACTGCAGTCAGAGCCCTCTGCTCACGACCTGAGTTTTGGGGCGGAGCAAGCTGGCGATTTTGCACTAGTTGCTCTGCGCTGGCATTTTGCGCGGGGCAAACCCGCAATTTGCCCCGCCGCAGTGTAAACCTATTTTTTCAGGTTTACACTGAGGCGGGGCAAATCACGGGTTTGCCCCATGCAAAATGCCGGCGCGGAGCAACTGGTGCAAATTCGCCAGCTTGCTCCACCCCAAAACGGAAGCCCGCCTTGGACCAATGTGAGTGCGGAATCACCCATTCTATACACAGAGCTTTTGCTTTCTTCAAGTCCCCAGGTGGGAGCAGGGGATCCGTCGTTTCCTCCCCCCACTTCAGGGTCATCAGAAAGCAGGGATGGGGGAGGAAAATGTCTACTGGGCACTCCATTCTTCCCTATAGAGACCAGTTCCCATAGGGAATAATGGAGAATTGATCTGAGGGTATCTGGGGCTCTGGGGGGGGCTGTTTTTTGAGATAGAAGCACCATATTTGCAGCATAGCATCCAACTCCTCACATCAAAATACCCCCCAAGTTTAAAAAAAATTGGACCAAGGGGTCCAATTCTATAAGCCCCAAAAGAAGGTGCCCCTATCCTTTATTATTTCCAATGGAGGGAAGGCATTAAAAAGGTGTGCAGTCCCTTTAAAGGTGATGGCCAGAACTCCCTTTGGAGTTCAGTTATGCTTCTCACAACCTTGCTCCTGGCTCCACCCCTAAAGTCTCCTTGCTCCACCCCCAATGCCCCCAGATATTTCATAAATTGGACTTGACAGCCCTACCTTAAATCTTGAAGAATGGAGTGATTTCAGATGCCAAATGATATTAGCAGGTGAATAACAATAATAGGTGTGATTGGATTAGATGTGATATGCAGAGGGGTAGTAGGTGTTCAGAAATCAGTATTGGCAATGTTCCTCCACTCATTTTTCAATGGGGAACATTTAAACCTTCCAGGACATCCAGTTGCTAACCTAATAACAGCCCTTATCTTACAAAGGAACTTCAAAGGGAGATTAGAAAGAGAGATGGCTGAACTGCCACTGATAAAGAAGCTGAAGACAATGCATCCTCCTGGACTGAATCGAGACCTAGGTTTCCTGTCTCATTACCCATGCTGATTTTTCCACACCTACTTCCCCTCTGTGTATCACACCTAATCCAATCACACTTGCTATTGCCATTCGCCTGCTACTGTCATTCAGCATCTGAACTCACTCTGCTCTCCAAGATACAAGGACAAATGTACTCACATCCTAGCTGTATCTGAAGAGGTGATTAGTGACCTGCTGTCAAGAGTCACTCCATCTTGTTCCTCTTGTCATGTGTATTCAATTGTACAATGCTATGCTGTGCTTCAATGCTATGCTGCTACGCCTTTGATATAACTAACTTGTTGCTTATCTGGAGGGAGGATGGCATGTCTGAGAATTGGTTAGTTGCTAGGTAACCAAGGTCAAAGAGCTGGAGGAGATGTGAACCATGAACTGATAATGGGCATCTGCGGTGATGAGAGCTTAGCAAAAACCCGGCAAAAACCCCCGCTTTTGCTTGGGGCACTTTGGCTTGAATTATAACCCCAGGAAGATTATCACCCTCCCTGCATCACTGTGGGTGAATCAGTTCTGAAGACAGTCCAGCAGTTCAGCTACCTGGGGTGCATCATCTCCTCAGATGCCAAGATCGACAAGGAGATTGACAACAGGCTGGCAAAGGCAAACCGTGCATTTGGCCGACTGCACAAAAGAGTGTGGAGCAACAAGCATCTGAAAAAAGGCACAAAGATCAATGTTTACAAAGCGGTTGTGATGACAACCCTCATCTACGGCTCCGAATCGTGGGTTTTATACCGTCATCACCTGCGACTCCTCGAGCGCTTTCATCAGCGCTGCCTTCGCACCATCCTCAACATCCACTGGAGTGACTTTGTGACCAACACTGAAGTCCTCAAGCGGGCAGAGGTTACCAGCATCGAGGCACTGCTGTTGAAGACGCAGCTGCGCTGGGCAGGGCATATTTCTAGGATGGAAAACCACCGCCTTCCCAAGATTGCCCTGTATGGCGAACTCTCCACCGGCCATCGAAATAGAGGGGCACCAAAGAAGAGGTACAAGGACTCCTTGAAGAAATCCCTTAGCACCTGTCACATCAACCATCACCAGTGGTCTGACCTAGCCTCAGATCGCAAAGCATGGAGGCACACCATCCACCAGGCTGTCTCTTCCTTTGAGAACGCACGCATAGCTGGTCTTGAGGACAAAAGGAGATTGAGGAAGAATCGCACTGCTACAGGACCAACCCTAAATCAGACTTTTCCCTGCAGCCGCTGTGGCCGGACCTGCCTGTCCCACATTGGTCTTGTCAGCCACCAGCGAGCCTGCAGCAAACGTGGACTATTGCACCCTTCTTAAATCTTCGTTCGCGAAGCCAAGCCGAGAGATAACGGTCAAGGCAAAGTTTTAAAAGTTGGGGGAACTGACAGAGAGGTCAGTTCCGACAACTCGTGTGTATGCCCATGAAGCTGGAATAAAGATCTTGAACTTCAACCGTCTTTTCCTTGACTCTGGGTCTGACACCTGCCTTCTGTACACCACAGCATCAGCAAAAAAACTGTTTAAAGGAGAAATTAAAAGAGCCCCAAAGCAATAATTGACAGAGATAGTTTAATGTACTAGTCGTGCAGAGTGGTAAAGCTGCAGTGCTGCAGTTGGAGCCCTCTGCTCATGACCTGAGTTCGATCCCAGCGGAAGCTGGTTCAGGTAGCCGACTCAGGTTGACTCAAACTTCCATGCTTCCGAGGTCGGTCAAATGAGTACCCAGCTTGCTGGAGGGGAAGTGTAGATGACTGGGGAAGGCAATGGCAAACCACCCCATAAAAAGTCTGCCGTGAAAAACGTTGTGAAAGCAACGTCACCCCAGAGTCGAAAACAACTGGTGCTTGCACAGAGGACTACCTTTACCTTTCTTTTTTTACTAGTGGCAGACTACTGTCTAGGAGACCCAGATTCAAGTTCCCACTCTGTCATTGAAGTGCGCTTGGTGACTTTGAGCCAGTCGCCCGCTCTCAGCCTAACCTGCCTCACGGGATTGTTGTGAAGATAAAGTGGAGGAGAGGAGAACAAAGTAAGCCGTTTCGGGCCCCAATGAGGTAAAAAGAGGAGTATCAAAGAAAGAAAAAAACACCCAAAACCTATTTAGCAAAAGAACATAAGAGAAGCCATATTGGATCAGGTCAATGGCCCATCCAGTCTAACACTCTGTGTCACACAGTGGCCAGAAAACAAGGTGCCATCAAGAGGTCCATCAGTGGGGCCAGGACACTAGAAGCCCTCCCACTGTGTCCCCCCAAGCACCAAGAATACTGAGCATCACTGCCCCAGATGGAGAGTTCCAACAAAATGCTGTGGCTAATAGCCACTGATGGACCTCTGGTTCCATCTGTTTATCCAATCCCCTCTTGAAGCTGGCTGTGTTTGTAGCTCCCACCACCTCCTGTGGCAGTGAATTCCATGTGTTAATCACCCTTTGGGTGAAGAAGGACTTCCTTTTCTCCATTCTAACCCAACTGCTCAGCAATTTCATGGAGTGCCCATGAGTTCTCGTATTGTGAGAAAGGGAGAAAAGTACTTCTTTCTCTACCTTCTCTATCCCATGCATAATCTTGTAAACCTCTCTCATGTGGGAAGGGGCAGTTAACATTCCTTGCCTTGCGTCTGATCAGAGATAAGCTCCAGGTCAGTTAAGCTTCCTTCTTCCCGTTGTGCCTCCTTCTGTAACAAAAGAGACTGATTAGGCCTCCTTTCCCATGCCAAAGAGCAGAAAACTGCTGCCAAATGGATGCCGTGTTTTTTCCCAAAGATAAAGGGAGAATAAAAGTATATAATGTTTCCATCGTCAGATGCAAACATCTGTCGGCGTTCTGAGCGGCTCGTTTTGCAACAGTGGGAAAGCCGCGAACTTGGCCCTCGCTCCTGAGAAACGGCAAAGGTTGTGTGGCAGCTGTCACGGGGGATTGGGTTCCTTGGAAATCACAAATCCTTCCTCCAAAGGATCTTGTAGACCATGGAATTCCAGCATTCTCTCACTCTGCTCTGTCCCAGTCTGGTGGGATGCTGGCTTGAAGCTCGAGTAGCTCTGGTAGTGGTGAGGGGGTAAATTATTTGTAGAAAGAGCTATAACCCACCTTTCCTTTCTGCCATTGGCTTTCCAGCCACCTTTGCATACGCATGTGTATGCCTCAGGGGCCTGGAGACCAAGCCATGCATGGGATACAGAAGGTAGAGAAAAAAGTACTTTTCTCCCTTTCTCACAATACAAGAACTCGTGGGCATTCAATGAAGTTGCTGAGTAGTTGGGTTAGAACTGACAACAGGAAGTACTTCTTCACCCAACGGGTGATTAACATGTGGAATTCACTGCCACAGGAGGTGGTGGCGGCTACAAACATAGACAGCTTCAAGAGGGGAATGGATAAGAATATGGAGCAGAGGTCCATGACTGGCTATTAGCCACAGCTTATTATTGGAACACTCAGTCTGGGGCAGTGATGCTCTGTATTCTTGTGCTTGGGAGGGGAGGTGCACAGTGGAAGGGTTTCTAGCTCCACTGGTGGACCTCTTGATGGCACTTGATTTTTTTGGCCACTGTGTGACACAGAGTGTTGGACTGGATGGGCCACTGGCCTGATCCAGCATGGCTTCTCTAATGTTCTTATATTCTTAAGTCCTAGGAGGAAAGGCTGAGGGACTGGAAAAGTGGAGGTTGAGAGGGGATATGGTTGCTCTCTTGAAGTATTTGAAGGGCTGTCACAAGCAGGAATTAAGATTGCCGGGAAAAACATCAACAACCTCAGATATGCAGATGACACTCTAGAGGAGAGCACAAAAGTAGGATTGAAACTCAACATCAAAAAACCTAAGATCATGGCATCTGGCCCCAACACTCCTTGGCAAACAGAAGGGGAAGACATGGAAGTTGTGACAGACTTCACATTTCTGGGATCCAAGATCACTGCAGATGGTGACTGTAGCCATGAAATTAAAAGTCGTTTGCTCCTTGGGAGGACAGCTATGGCAAGCCTAAGCAGTTTAATATAAAGTAGAGACATCACCCTGCCAACAGAAGTTCATATAGTCAAAGTGATGTTATTCCCAGTAGTAATGTACGGCTGTGAGAGTTGGACCATAAGGAAGGCCAAGCAGAGAAGAATAGATGCTTTTGAGCTGTGGTGCTGGAGAAGAATCTTGAGAGTCCCTTGGACTGCAAGAAGATCCAATCAGTCAGTCCTAAGGGAAATTAACCCTGACTGTTCCCTGGAAGGTCAGATGCTGAAGCTGAAGCTCAAATACTTTGGCCACCAAAGGGAGCACTCGCTGGAGAAGACCCTGATGCTGGGGAAGACAGAAGGCAAAAGAAGAAGGGGACGGCAAAAGATGAGATGGCTGGACAGCATGACTGATGTAACAAACACGAATTTGAGCAGACTTCAGAGGATGGTGGAAGACAGGAGGGCCTGGCGTGACTTGCTCCATGGGGTCGCAAAGAGTCGGACTCATCTGTGCCACTGAACAACAACAACAACAACACTTAGAGGAGGGCAGGGAGCTGTTCCTATAGGCAGCAGAGGAGAGGACTCACAAGAATGGGTTTAAATTAAGGGTGGGAAGGCACCAGATGGATGTTAGGAAAAACTTTTCCACAGTAAGAGTTGTTCAAGAGTGGAAACCGCTACCTAGGGAGGTGTTAAGCTCCCTCACTGGCAGTCTTTAAGCAGCAGCTGGAGAAGCAGGGATGCTCAGGGCTGATCCTGCATTGAACAGGGGGTTAGGCTAGATGGCCTGTATGGCCCCTTCCAGCTCTGCGATTCTGTCGCATGATTTTTATACATGAGTGCAATACCACTGATATATACCATATATGTCATTTCTAAGCATCAAGTGTATAACACTGATTCGCTGATGCATAAATATATTATGCCAGAGGAAAGGCTGAAATCTCTGGGACTTTCAGTTTAGAAAAGAAACAGCTAAGAGGGGACACGGTAGAGGCTTATAAAATGATGCATGGGGTGGAGAGCATGGACATAGAGACATTTTTTTTTCTCCTTTTCCCCAAAGACTAGAACTTGAGGGCATCCAGTGAAGCTGACGGACAGGAGGTTCAGGAGGGACAAAAGGAAATACCACTTTACACAGCGAGTGATGGAAATGTGCAATTTGTTCCCAGAGGATGTAGTGACGGCCACGAGAAGAAACAGCTTTAAAGGGGGATTAGATAGATTCATGGAGGAGACGTCTGTCAGCGGCTACTAGTAATGGTGACTGAGGGGAACCTGCACGTTCAGAGACACTAAACCGCCGAATCCCTCCAGAGGAACTGGTTGGCCTCTGTGTGAGACAGGATGCTGGACTAGATGGACCACTGGTCTGATCCAGCAGGGCTCTTCTGATGTTCTTATGAAGGCCTTGGCCTCTGTGCCCTGTTGTTGTCCCTTCAGAGGAACTGGTTGACCTCTGTGTGAGACAGGATGCTGGACTAGATGGACCATTGGTCTGATACAGCAGGGCTCTTCTGATGTTCTTAGGAAGGCCTCAGCCCCTATGCCCTCTTGTTAGCCCTTCAGAGGAACTGGTTGGCCGCTGTGTGAGGCAGGATGCTGGACCAGATGGACCACTGGTCTGATCCAGCAGGGTTCTTCTGATGTTCTTATGAAGGCCTTGGCCTCTGTGCCCTGTTGTTGACCCTCCAGAGGAACTGGTTGGCCACTGTGTGAGACAGGATGTTGGACTAGATGCACCACTGGTCTGATCCAGCAGGGTTCTTCTGATGTTCTTAGGAAGGCCTTTTAACATGAGATGTTGGGAACTGAACCTGGGACCTTCTGCATGCAACACAGAGGAGCCTCCACATTTAGAGGCACTGATCCTCTGAATCCCAGAGCCAGGAGGCAACATCAGGGGAAGGCCTCAACTACTATGCCCTGTTGTTGGCCCTCCAGGGGAACTGCTTGGCCACTGTGCAAAACAGGATGCCAGATTAGATGGACTGTTGGTCTGATCCAGCACTGCTCTTCTGATGTTCTTATGATTCGGATGTTCTTATGGTTGCCTGCCTCTGAGCAACGGCGGAGTGGAATTCTGAAATGTTGTAGAACCTCCCTGCCGAACCCTCCTCTCTTTCAGCTTTCTCTTTAAATCGAAATAGAATGCATTTGAAACAGATTCCGAATTCCTAAAAGCTTGGGAGGGTGGATTGTTAGATTTCAGGGAGAAATTGGGCAAAGAAGAATTAAGAGGCAGAAGTACGCTAGTGACAAGTTTAAGGGAAATAGCTCTCCTCCTCAAAAGGATGCTGCAGAATAGAGCCCTAAACCTGATTGGTTCCTGCGCGAGGCAGGATGTGGGACAAGATGGACCACTCGTCTGATGAAGCAGGGTTCTTCTTAGGTTCTAACATCCATCATGATGTTCTCGCAGGAGGTAGAACCTCTCATTCTAGAAGCATCTAGTTAGCTGCTTTGAGAAGGAGGATGGAGGAGGAGGAAGAGGAGGAGATTGGATTTATATCCTGCCCTTCACTCTGAGTCTCAAAGTAGTTTACAATCTCTTCCCTTCCACTCCCCACAACAGACACCTTGTGAGGGAGGTGGGGCTGAGAGAACTCTGACAAAAACTGCTCTTGAGGGAGAGAGAGAAAGAGAGAGAGAGAAAGAAAGAGAGAGAGTAGCTCTTTCTAGAACCATAACATAAGATCATAAGAGAAGCCATGTTGGATCAGGCCAATGGCCCATCCAGTCCAACACTCTGAGTCACATAAGAACATAAGAGAAGCCATGTTGGATCAGGCCAATGGCCCATCCAGTCCAACACTCTGTGTCACATAAGAACATAAGAGAAGCCATGTTGGATCAGGCCAATGGCCCATCCAGTCCAACATTCTGTGTCACACAGTGGCCAAAATTTTTTATATACATATATATACACACTGTGGCTAATAGCCACTGATGGACCTCTGCTCCATATTTTTATCTAACCCCCTCTTGAATCTAGCTATGCTTGTAGCCGCCACCACCTCCTGTGGCAGTGAATTCCACGTTAATCACCCTTTGGGTGAAGACTGACCCAAGGTCACTCCAGTAGCTGCAGGTGGAAGCGTGGGGGATCAAACCTGGTTCTTCCAGATTAGGGTCTGTACCAGGGGTGGCCAAACTTGCTTAACGTAAGAGCCACATCGAATAAACATCAGATGTCTGAGAGCCACAAGACATGAACATCAGATGTTGGAGAGCTGCAATGAAGCATGGGAGGGAGTGAGGAAAGCAGGAAGGAAGGAAAGAACAAAAGAAGGCAAATAGATGGGGGAGGGAGAAGTAGAAATAAAGCAGCTTTAAATGCCTTCTTTGAGCCACCAGCTGGTTTGGCTTGGAAGTGATTTAAAGAGACAAATGCCTTCTCCAAGTTGGCCAATGGGGTGGTGGGGGCTTCAAGAGCCACACAATATGTGCGAAAGAGCCACATGTGCTCCTGAGCTGCAGTTTGGCCACCCCTGGTCTGTACACTCAACTACTACACTAAACAGGGTCTCAGGAGAGAATGGATTGTGGCCTTATACAGCTGGGTGTTTATTAAAGGCTAACAGCTTGAGAACATAAGGAGAACATGAAGGCTCCCTGTGTTTCATCAAGTCTAGCATCCTGTAGTTCATCTAGTCTAAGCATGGCTTTTTGCACAGTGGCCAGCCACTTGCCCTGGAAGGCCAACAACAGGGGGTAGAGGCCAAGGCCTTCCCCTGGTGTTGCCTCCTGGCACTGGCGTCCAGGGGTTTAGTGTTTCAGAACATGGAAGTTCTCTCTCCTCATCCTAGCTAGTAGCTGATGTTGGAGCCCTCCTCCATAAATCTCTCTCAATCCCTTCTCGAGTAGGGTTGCCAAGTCCCCCACAGACTCCAGTGGCCCCGTATCATAGAGTTTTCCCTCCCAAATTGCTAGAGCGTCTGGGAAAACCATAGAGTTTCCCCAGAAATGCCTAGAGCGGCTGGCGAGCGATGTCGCCAGCATGATGATGTCACTTGCAGGTGACGTCATCTCGCCGGCAACATCGGGGGAGGATCCCCCCACCAGCCCAGTGTGGGCTAGCGAGTTGAGAACCTTCCAGGCGGGAGAACCCCTGCCCACACTGGGGGCTTGGCAGCCCTATTCTCAAGCCATCTATGCTCATGGCCATCACAACATCCTCCGACAGCCATTGCTCATTGGGTAAAGGAGTATTTCCTCCTTGTCTGTCCTGAACCCATTGCCTTTGGAGTTGTGCCAGAAGAAAGGTCATGTTGGGTGGGACAAGGAGAAATGGAGAAACAAGGAGTGGGGAAAGACAGCTTTGTGTGATTTCAATGCACTCCACTCTGGAGAGGCTTCTTTTAAAAAGACTCCTTTTGTGAATGACAGTTCAAGGGCTCCGCTGTAGGCAGGGAACTTCTTTTGTAGCGGGAACTCCTTTGCATATTAGGCCACACCTCCCTGATGTAGCTAATCCTCCTGGAGCTTGCAGTTGGCCCTGTACTAAGAGCCCTGTAAACTCTTGGAGGATTGGCTACGTCAAGGGGTGTGGCCTAATATGCAAAGTAGTTCCTGCTAGAAAAAAAGCCCTGGCTGTAGGCGTCTGCACCTAACATCCCAATAGGCTCTTGCGAGTGACCTTCTGTCTGCCTTTCTGAGACACAGTGAAATGAGACCAGAAGCATGCAGGGGAGAGGGTGGCTTCGGTTCAATGAGTTCTTGAACATCGTGTTAACAGAAGCAAGACAAATTGTGCCTCAGCCACACCCATTGCTAGAATGTGTCCACTTGGCAATGTTGTGAGTCAAGCTGTGATTTCAATGCAGCAGACATGACTACATCTTCAATGAAGATTTTTTAAAATTATTATTATCTGCTTTACCAAGCAAACACACAAAGCTGTCTTCTACCGAGTCAGACCCTTGGTCCATCAAGGTCAGTATTATCTATTCAGACCGGCGGCTTCTCTCCAGGGTTTCAGGCAGAGAAGTCTTTCGCATGCCACCTCCTGCCTGGTCCTTTAGAACTACAGATGCCGGGGATTTGAGCTGGGACTTTCTGCATGCAAAACAGAGGCTCTTCCACTGAGCCACAGCTCTTTACTATTTCCCCCCCCCAAGTTTGTAGGGAGCCTTCATATGCAGATGGCATCCTATGTTCAGTTTAGCAGGGTAATATAACAAAACAATATGGAGTGCTGGTAATCATACAATACAAATACCAAAAATCAAAACCCAACACTAGGCAATCATTCAAAGGAAATAAAGTCCCATGTAGACAGTTTCTTAGCCTCTCAAGAAGAAGATGATGATGATGACTGCAGATTTATACCCTGCCCTTCTCTCTGAATCAGAGACTCAAGAGTGGCTTACAGTATCCTATATCTTCTCCCCCCACAACAGACATCCTGTGAGGCGGGTGAGGCTGAGAGCGCTCTCACAGCAGCTGCGCTTTCAAGGACAACTCCTGCGAGAGCTATGACTGGCCCAAGGCCATTCCAGCAGGTACAAATGGAGGAGTGGGGAATCAAACCCCGGTTCTCCCAGATAAGAGTCCACGCACTTAACCACTACACCAAACTGGCTCTCTAGAGTCTCTGGAAGAAGATGATGATGACTGAAGATTTATACCCGGACGTGAGGGCAATCTGGCTGCGACATCTGTCACCCCATTGATCGCCAGGGTTGATTCGGCTGATCTGGCTGGCTAGGCGGGTGTCCCCTACCTCCCTCACCGCTCCATGTGCGTCCCTCCCAAAGCTGCGCGCTCGGTGGAAGAGGACGACCATCCCAGATAGAAGGCGTGTACCGTTCTTTGGTCAAGGGTACATGATAGCTGCGCTCCCCTGCTAGAACCTCCAAACAAGCTCAAGATTTATACCCTGCCCTTCTCTCTGAATCAGAGACTCAGAGTGGCTTACAATCTCCAGTATCTTCTCCCCCCACAACAGACACCCTGTGAGGTGGGTGGGACTGAGAGGGCTCTCACAGCAGCTGCCCTTTCAAAGACAATTCCTGCAAGAGCTCTGGCTGACCCAAGGCCATTCCAGCAGCTGTAAGTGGAGGAGTGAAGAATCAAACCCCGTTCTCCCAGATAAGAGTCCACACGCTTAACCACTACACCAAGCCGGCCCTCTCAGGTGCTTTAATTTCTCCATTTCAGTTTCTTAATACAAATCTTCCACAGTGGTTAGGCTAAGGAAATTAATATCCATGATAAAATAAAATTAATTTGACTCTACAGCAATTAATTCCAAAATATATTCAATTTTACGTAGTTGCAAGCTGACCTTCCAAACAATGATGTTGCCATTCACATCACGGTTTTATATTCCATCTGCTTCTTCCATCTGCTCTGTATAACAAATAACGTTATCTATTTCCTTCAATATTTATGCAGTGGAACAGTGAACAGTGGAACACACGGAAGTGAACACTGACTCACAAGAGGCCTTGTCACAAATTTTGTTGGTCTTCAAGGTGCTTTGGGACTCTTGTTACACCACCACCACCCCCAAGAACCAAGGCTGAGTCCAGTGGCCAACATTTAAGGCCAACATTTTTTAAAGGTATAAGCAGGAGTCATTTTGTAGAAAAATAGATGGTGGAGCTCATCCAGGGATTGTTATGCAGCTGCACCTACTAGTCAATAGACAAGGTGGGGAGGAGGAGGTGGAACTCTCAGAAAGGTTCAGGAGCTGAGCTCCTGTGAGCTGCCATGGAATCCGAGGCCTGGCGAGAGCTATGGCTGACCCAAGGGCCTTCCAGCAGGTGCAAGTGGAGGAGTGATCTTCAAGGTGCTTTGGGACTCTTGTTACACCACCACCACCCCCAAGCACCAAGCTGAGTCCAGTGGCACCTCTAAGGCCAACATTTTTTAAAGGTATAAGCAGGGCTCATTTTGTAGAAAAATAGGTGGTGGAGCTCATCTAGGGATTGTTATGCAGCTGCACCTACAATTCAATGGACAAGGAGGTGGAACTCTCGGAAAGGTTGAGAAGCTGTGCTCCAGTGAGCTCCTGCTGAATCTGAGGCCTGGGTATAAGCTTTCATACGCATGCCCACTTCTTCTAATGAAGTGTTTCTGCACACGAAAGCTTCTACCCAGCATTAAACTTCGTTGGTCTTAAAGGTGCCCTGGATTCCCTGCTCTGTTCGATTGCCAGGGCTTTTTTTTGTAGCAGGAACTCCCTTGCATATTAGGCCACACCCCCCCTGATGTAGCCAATCCTCCAAGAGCTTACAATAGGCCCTGCAATAACATACTTGTAAGCTCTTGGAGGATTGGCCACAGCAGAGAGGTGTGGCCTAATATGCAAACGAGCTCCTGCTACAAAAAAAAACCAGGTCTGCTTCAGACCAACCTGGCTACCCGCCTGAATCTCTCAATATATGAATAGCTTCATCATCCTCAGGGTGCTATTATTTCACGGGGCAGGAGAAAGAGAAGAATATTTCCTGCATTCCTTGTGTTAAAATAAACAACATTAAGAGCAGAGTTATTCCGCACATAGTACCAAGGGTCTGATTCAGTATAAGGCAGCTTCATATGTTCATAGTATCGTCTGCTCAGATTAGCAGCCGTTCTCCAGGGTTTCAGGCTGAAGTCTTTCGCATCACTTGTTGCCTGGTCCTTCTAAATTCTGCGTTGGCCAAACTCACTCAAGGTAGGAGCCACATAGAATAAACATCAAATGTCTGAGAGCCACAAAACATGAACATCGGGTATCTGAGGGAAGGAAGGAAGGCAAATCGATGGAGGGGAGGTAGAGGCAGAAAGAAAGCAGCTTTAACTTTAAGTGCATTCTCCAAGCTGCCAGATGGCTTGGCTTGCAAAAGTGTTTTAAAGACAGACATGCCTTCTGGAAGCCAGCTGCTGGGATGGGGTGTGGGCTTAGAGCCAGTTTGGTGTAGTGGTTAAGTGCGCAGACTCTTCTGGGAGAACTGGGTTTGATTTAGGGTTGCCAAGTTCAATTCAAGAAACATCTGGGGACTTTGGGGGTGGAGTCAGGAGACTTTGGGGGTGGAGCCAGGAGACCTTAGTGGTGGAGCCAAGATCAAGGCTGTGACAAGCATAATTGAACTCCAAAGAGAGTTCTGGCCATCACATTTAAAGGGACGGCACACCTTTTCAATTCCTTCCTTCCATAGGAAATCATGAAGGATAGGGGCACCTTCTTTTGGGGCTCATAGAATTGGACCCCCTGGTCCAATCGTTTTGAAGCTTGGGGGTATTTTGGGGAGAGGCACTAGATGCTATACTGAAAATTTGGTATCTCTACCCCAAAAAACAGCCCCCCCCCGAGCCCCAGATACCCAGATACCTGTGGATCAATTCTCCATGATTTTCTATGGGAAAAAATCTCCCTAGGGAATAAGAGTTCCCAGCAGACATTTCCCTCCCCTCCCCCCGCTTTCTGACGACCCTGAAGCGGGGGGGGGGTCTCCAAACCAGGGGATCTCCTGCCCCCACCTGGGGATTGGCAACCCTAGTTTGATTCCCCACTCCTCCACTTGCACCTGCTGGAATAGCCTTGGGTCAGCCATAGCTCTCATAGATGCTGTCCTTGAAAGGGCAGCTGCTGTGAGAGCTCTCTCAACCCCACTCACCTCACAGGGTGCCTATTGGGGAAGAGGATAAAGGACATTGATAGCTGCTCTGAGACTCTGATTCAGAAAGAAGGGCGGACTATAAATCTGCAGTCTTCTTCTTCTTCTAGAACTACACAATGTGTATGAAAGAGCCAGGTGTGGCTCCCGAGCCGCGGTTTGGCCACCCCTGTTCTAACTGGAGATGCTGGCGATTGAACCTGGGACTTTCTGCATGCCCAGCAGATGTTCTGCTGTTGTGCCACGGCCCCTCCCCTTCTGCCTGCAAGACTGTCCAGTCAACCCCCTGACCTTGCAGCCAGCAGCCATGTGCTACGTCAAGTCGAGATCATGGGACTCAGGCTGAGACCGGGTAGTGATTTCTCCATTGCCCTAGGCATGTTTCCATTGCCAGCACACTCTGATGATGCTTTTCCAAAATGACCTCAATTCCCAATCACATACGGCAGCTGCTTTGCTGGGAGGAAGCGTTTGGATTTCGGAGAGGCCGTGCAGGGCAGTGGCCGGAGATCCAGGCTAGGACCAGGGAGACCTGAGTTCACAGATTTATTTCATTCATTTATACCCTGCCTTCCTCTCCATTAGGGACCCAAAGCAGCTTAGATCATTCTCCTTCCCTTCCGTTTTATCCTCACGGCAAGCCTGTGACATAAGAACATAAGAGAAGCCATGTTGGATCAGACCAATGACCCATCCAGTCCAACACTCTGTGTCACATAAGAACATAAGAGAAGCCCTGTTGGATCAGGCCAATGGCCCATCCAGTCCAACACTCTGTGTCACATAAGAACATAAGAGAAGCCCTGTTGGATCAGGCCAATGGCCCATCCAGTCCAACACTCTGTGTCACATAAGAACATAAGAGAAGCCATGTTGGATCAGGCCAATGGCCCATCCAGTCCAACACTCTGTGTCACATAAGAACATAAGAGAAGCCATGTTGGATCAGGCCAATGGCCCATCCAGTCCAACACTCTGTGTCACATAAGAGAAGCCATGTTGGATCAGACCAATGACCCATCCAGTTCAACATTCTGTGTCACATAAGAACATAAGAGAAGCCATGTTGGATCAGGCCAATGGCCCATCCAGTCCAACACTCTGTGTCACGTAAGAACATAAGAGAAGCCCTGTTGGATCAGGCCAATGGCCCACCCAGTCCAACACTCTGTGTCACATAAGAACATAAGAGAAGCCATGTTGGATCAGACCAATGGCCCATCCAGTCCAACACTCTGTGTCACGTAAGAACATAAGAGAAGCCCTGTTGGATCAGGCCAATGGCCCATCCAGTCCAACACTCTGTGTCACGTAAGAACATAAGAGAAGCCCTGTTGGATCAGGCCAATGGCCCATCCAGTCCAACACTCTGTGTCACACAGTGGCCATCAGGAGGTCCAGGTGCCATCAGGAGGTTCATCGGTGGGGCCAGGACACTAGAAGCCCTCCCACTGTTGCCCCCCCACCCCAAGCACCAAGAATATAGAGCATCACTTGCCCCAGACTGTGTTTCATCTATACCATAAGAACATAAGAGAAACCATGTTGGATCAGGCCAGTGGTCCATCCAGTCCAACACTCTGTGTCACACTGTGGCCAAAAAAACCATGTGCCATCAGAAGGTCCACCAGTGGGGCCAGGACACTAGAAGCCCTCCCACTGTTGCCCCTCCCAAGCACCAAGAATACAGAGCATCACTGCCCTAGACTGAGTGTTTCATATGAACATATGAAGCTGCCTTATACTGAATCAGGCACTTGGTCCATCAAAGTCAGTATTGTCTTCTCAGACTGGCAGCGGCTCTCCAGGGTCTCAAGCTGAGGTTTTTCACACCTATTTGCCTGGACCCTTTTTTGGAGATGCCAGGGATTGAACCTGGGACCTTCTGCTTCCCAAGCAGATGCTCTACCACTGAGCCACCGTCCCTCCCCTATCTATACCTTAAGAACATAAGAGAAGCCATGTTGGATCAGGCCAAAGGCCCACCCAGTCCAGCACTCTGTGTCACACAGTGGCCAAAAAAACCCAGGTGCCATCAGGAGGTCCACCAGTGGGGCCAGGACACTAGAAGCCCTCCCACTGTTGCCCCCCCCCCCAGGCCCGCAAGCACCAAGAATTCAGAGCATCACTTGCCCCAGAGGTAGATCAGGCTGAGTCAGTGTGACTGGCTGAAGGTTGCCCAGCAAGCCACCATAGCAACAGCAGGGATTCAAACTTGGGCCTTCTACCATGAGGCTGGCCTTGACACTCAGCCTAGAATAGCTTGCAGGATGGTTGTGAAGGTGAAATGGAGAATGGGGCACCCGTATCCACAATCCTGAGCTTATCGAAGAAGGGAATTAAAAAAAAAATGTCATATTGTTAGATTTGTGCCCGTCTGTACAGGAGAGAGATTTTCAGCAAATCTGGGAGCCTCTGGAAGCTCCAGAATCTTAACCTCCAAGCTGTACTTACAAATGCATTGTTTCCTTTATTGTACCTGATGACACAATTGTGCCGTCTTCCTGGCCCAGGCTAGAGAGCCAGTGTGGGGCAAAAGGTGGCCAAACAGGAACATTGTGGGGGCAGAGAATGGGGGAAGTGATGGAATACATCACAACATCAGAGATTCTGCAGAATTTCTGTTGGGTTTTCTATTGCAATTTCACTTCCTGTTGTCATGAGTTAATTAAATGAATGTATATGCATGCTGATGCTTAGCCAGTGAGAGATAGAGCCAATGAGAATGTTTGCACGTACTTCCCGCCAAGGCTAGGTGTCGATATGTATAGAGACCTTTGAAGCAAAGCCCTAATTGGCTAATCCATATATTTGGGAGGTGGTCTGGGGGAAACCATTTGGTCAGTTTTATTGCCCTTTGTGTAAAGCCCTCAGATCTCCATGCGGTTAGATTTTGGACTCAAGAAGAGTCAAGATGTAGTCTAGAGACTAGATAGGATAATGAATCCTTCTTTGTTTTCTAGTAATCCCAGTCTACCCTTTCCTCATAGTAAAAGTAAACTACTTTATTCTTAAGCTAAACCGTCTGCCTGGCTTGTTTTTGTGGTTCTCTCCACACAACTCTGCTAAAGTATCTGTAAACCCCAACAATTTCTCCAATCTCTGTGGTAAAAATCATAGAGATTAGGGGAATTCCTAGAATGTCATGGACACTGTGCCGTACCCAGAAGTGACATCATGGAACCACAATCCGTCATCCCCAGCCCAGTTTTGTTCCTGCTGCTTCACTGAGGAAGGATTTCGGAAACAGTCTGTTCTGATTTGAATTCCCATTTCCATTTTGTTTCTCTTTTTGTGAGAAACGAAGACATGAGTCTATTTTTACACCCAATTTGTCTCTTTGGGCTAATTTTTTGTTTTTTCAAACCAACACGTTTCTCAACTGGTGTCTCCATTGCATAAAGATGATGTATTAATAGTGTGCATATACTAGGCTTCCCAAATCCCCCGCTTTGCCTGGTGACCCCCGATTTGAAGCCTTCTTCTCCCGCTAGCCAAAACTCTGGAAAGCGGGGGGGAATGGCGGCCCTTCCCACCCAGCCCCGATCTCAGCAACTTTTTCCTTGCCCTGCCCTTCCCACCCAGCCCCAATCGCAGCAGCCTTTCTTCAGCTTTCCCAGGCTCCTTCCGGTCCCAATCAGCTGGCTGGCGGGAGAGGGGGGGGGAGAGAGGGAGCCCCGCCTGCAAAGGACCATGTGCCTTTGCACCTCCAGAGGCTTGACTTGAAAGGCTTCCATTTAGGATGGTGTGTCTGTGTGTGTTTCTGTGAAGAAGCTGGCAGCAAATGGTGAGTTGAGAGGCTGATCCGCTGCTTCAGACTGGCCAGAAAAGGGGGGGGGGGAGGGAAACGTCTTCATTATTTCCTATGTGATCGATTCTCATAGGGTATAATGGGGAATTGTTCTGGAGGTTTCGGGGGCTCTGGGGGAGCTGTTTTTTGAGGTAGAGGCACCAAATTTTCAATATAGTATCTAGTGCCTCTTCCCAAAGTACCCCCCAAGTTTCAAAACGATTGGACCAGGGGGTCCAATTCTATGAGCCCCAAAAGAAGGTGCCCCTATCCTTCATTATTTCCTATGGAAGGAAGACATTTAAAAAGGTGTGCTGTCCCTTTAAATGTGATGGCCAGAACTCTCTTGGAGTTCAATTATGCTTGTCACACCCTTGTTCCTGGCTCCGCCCCCAGTGTCTCCTGGCTCCACCCCCAAAGTCCCCAGATATTTCTTGAATTGGACTTGGCAATATATATATACATATCGTAAAAGTATCTCTAGTGACAGTATTGGTGGGGGGGATGGCTCAGTGTATGATTGCAAGGTCCAGCTCAAGCAGTATCTGGGGACTTTCGGGGTGGAGCCAGGAGACTTTGGGGGGTGGAGCCAGGAGCAAGAGTGTGATAAGCACAATTGAACTTTAAAGGGAGTTCTGGCCATCACATTTAAAGGGACCACGGTCCTTTTAAATGCCTTCCCTCCATTTGGAAATAATGAAATATAGGGACACCTTTTTGGGGGGCCTCCTAGTCCAATCTTTTGGAAACTTGGGGGGGGGGGGGTTTGAGGAAAGGCACCAGACGCTATGCTGAAAATTTATTGCCTCTATTTCAAAAAACAGTCCCCCCAGAGCCCCAGATACCCACAGATCAATTTCCCATAATACACTATGGAAATCAGTTTCCATAGGGCATTATGGAGTGCCCAGCAGACATTCCCCCCCACACACACTTTCTCGTAACCCTGAAGCAGGGGGAGGGCTTCCAAACCAGGGGATCCCCTGTCCCCACCTGGGGATTGGCAACCCTTGCTCAGTGGAAGAGCCTCTGTTTGGCATGTAGATGGTCCTGGTTCAACCCCCCCTGGCAGTAGACGGGGTAGTAGATGAAGTGAAAGACCTCTGCCTCAGACGCTGGAGAGCTGCTGTCGGTCTGAGTAGACAATTCGACAGACCAAGAGTCCGATTCAGTATAAGGCAGTTTCGTGCGTTCACTGGAGATTAGATCTCCCCAAACCGAGAAGTGCAACAAAACCAAGAAGGAAAGAGAACAGCCACATCCACTCATCTGGCCCATCCACTCATCTGGAGCTCCGCCACCAAGTTCCTGCTCTGGTTGGGCAGCTTCCTCAAGACACCAAAAGAACTTCTTTTACAGACCATGGCTGTGTGAGTGACCTGCAAGGAATCATGGGGGAGAGGAGTCTTTCCGGCATTCCAACTTCATTGGCTTGGAAGTGCTGAGGAACATGACCAACATACCATATTGAGTTGTACTAATACAGGGGAAAGAAGCCACCTTCTTTCTTTGCCAGCTTATGGGCCACCCCATGCCAGGGCTAGAACTTAACCTGTTCTTAACCTGAAAGGCATTTTGGGAAGACGCAATGACATTGGGACGCCAACACACCATGGCTTGGAACTTTTCCCTGGGCATACATAGCGCCAACAAAGGATCTGGGAAGTTTCATTCTTCACTTCTCATCATAGCTCAAGAGAAACAAGCTGTAAGTTATGTTGTCAAAGGCTTTCACGGCCAGAGTCCATTGGTTGTTTTAGATTTTCTTGGCTATGTGGCCATGGTCTTGGCATTGTGAGACCTGATATTTTGCCAGCAACTGTGACTGGCATCCTCAGAGGTGTAACCCAGGGAACTGGAGTTCTTTCTGGGTCAAATTGAGAAGAAGCTGGTAGGCAGGTAATTTATATCTACTCAGGCAGGTGGGGTAGGGCTGAATCATTATCCTGTGGGAGCTTCCTGGGCTGTGACATACTAATGGAAAAGCTTAACCCCCCCAAGTAAGCTCCTCCATCAGCGTGTCACAGCCCGGGAAGCTCCCACAAGATAATGACTCAGCCCTACCCCACCTGCCTGAGTAGATATAAATTACCTGCCTACCAATTTCTTCTCAGTTTGACCCAGAGTGAACTCCAGTTTTCTGGATTACACCTTTGTGGATGCCGGTCACAGTTGCTGGTGAAACGTCAGGTCTCACAATGCCAAGACCACGGCCACATAACCCAGAAAATCTACAACAACCAAAAGCTGTAAGTTGCTTCTTTTCTGGGAGAAGGAAGACTGGACAAGCATTTCATGACTGGACTAGATGGACCACTACAGGCCAGTTCCTGCCCCGTCGAGGGAATTCCTCCCTCCCCTATGTGACTGGCCCAAGGTCACCCAGCGAGCTTCCAGGGCAGATTCAGGATTGGACTTTTGTCCAAGTAAACATGCATAGAATCCTTTTACATACAACATTTTTGAAAGTCATTCTGTCATGGCTTCTTCGTTCCCCCCACACCTCCCCAATTAAAAAACACGTTTTGAGAAAAAAGACTTTACAGACACTGATAGGCTGGGGTTTTTTTTTCTTTTTAACAGATTATAATATTTAAAGTTTCAGCATTGGCAGTTAGCCATTAATCCATGGGAGATGGGGGGAGAGACTTTAAACCTCCATGTTCAGAGGCAGTCAATCTCTGAATCCCAGAACCAAGAGGCAACACCAGGGGAAGGCCTTGGCTTCTATGCCCTGTTGTTGGACCTCCAGGGGGAACTGATCAGCCCACTTTATGGGACAAGATGCTGGACTAGATGGACCACTGCTCTGATACAGCAAGACTCTTCTTATGTCTTTAATGAAAAGCTACAAATTGTTAGAAGAACAGACTGGCGGTGTCCTCCAAGACTACAAACACCATAGAGCAAGCTAATAGATAGGGCAATATCAGTCAGTCTCCTTCCTGACTCTTTATCACTTACCCTATCTAATTGGTAGAATGCAATCTCAGAGAACTCCCTTCCTCTTTGTTCTCCTCCCCTTCCTGCATGCATCAGGAGGAACAGCATGGTGTCTCTCCTCCTGCTTTGAACTAAGCAGATGGCCTACTACAATCCAAAGCCATCCAGTTAGCTAGAAAAGTTTAGACACACTTTCTCTCCACTACAGTTTGTTTCTTTAATAAATCCACCACTATGGGTTTCTTAACTTAAAGCAAGGCTCTCTCTGCAGTTTGTGAGATAGTGTAATAACCATTAGACTAGGCCACACTGCTGCACTGAAGCTCAGAAGGAGCACTCTGCTAGGTGAAGGTACGGACAGCTGCCTGATCAGTCCAGCCATCCTAAACCAGACCCAACAAAAATCAGTCTCTGACCAACCCGCTTGTTACCAACAGCCCAGAATTCATACTCAGGATCAGGGCTTTTTTTGAGCAGGAGCACACAGGAAGGCAGTTCCGGCTGACTTGGTGTCAGGGGGTGTGGCCTAATATGCAAATCAGTTCCTGCTGGGCTTTTTCTACCAACAAAGCCCTGCTCAGAATTAAAGATGCCAAAAGGTTCAGATGCATTGTGGGGGCGGGGGAGCCCTAAGCTACTTTAAAAAAATGAAATAAATGCTCTTAACTGTGTTATGCACAGCCTGGCCCAGATCCCAATTAAAGATTGCGAGGTCGTGCGGCAGTGTGCTTTAGAGAACGCTTTTAGCGCCCAAGATGCTGTACCCATTAACCTCCTGACCATCGCATCTTGAGTGCAAATTATTGCTCTGAATGTTCCACTCGCTGTTATCCGGCCCTCCCTTGACGGTTATCCTCACTGCATCTGAATTACTCATTTCCCCATCCACCAACGTCAGGGCGAAGATCTCCTGTGCTGTCAATCTTAACAGAAAGGAAGGCTCTTATGAGTCATCTCTGACTCCCGCCTCCCCTGCAACAATTAGTAATAATCAGAAAAGGCTGTGACCCGGGGAGAGGGACGCCATAGAAGTTTGGGAAAAAAGAGTGATTAAACTTTCCCTTTTGAGTCGGTGGCCCACAGATTGATCACATGCAGAGCTGAATGTGCTCTGGGATTGCTTGTTTCACTGGGCAGGGCCAGAGAGATATAGCTGTTAATACAAGTGGTCTTAGAAAAAGAAGAGATATTGGATTTATATCCCGCCCTATACTCTGAATCTCATACCGTTTTCGCACACAGCTTACCTCGCAGTCACAATCCTGTTCCCTCCGCAGCGTCCGGTCGGATTTCCCACCACCTGCGCCGGAGTTACAGGAAGTGCCGCAGCTTCTGCGTAGCAAATGTAAACTGGGTTTTAGCGGTTTATGTTTGCTACGCAAAAGCTGCAGCACTTCCTGTAACTCCGGCGCAGATGGTGTGAAATCCGACCAGACTCTGCGGAGGGAACAGGATTGTGACTGTGAGGTTAGCTGTGTGCGAAAACGGTATTAGAGTCTCAGAGAGGTCACAATCTCCTCTACCTTCCCCCCCCCCCGCCCCCACAACAGACACCCTGTGAGATAGGTGCAACTGAGAGAGCTTTCACAGCAGCTACCCTTTCAAGGACAACTCCTATGAAAGCTATGGCTGACCCAAGGCCATTCCAGCAGCTGCAAGTGGAGGAGTGGGGAATCAAACCCAGTTCTCCCAGATAAGAGTCTGTGCACTTAACCATCACACCAAACTGGCTCTCACCAAATTTCCAGGTCCCAGGCAAAAGTTTAGGATGGGGCTCCAGAATCACTATGACCCCCCCCACACACACACACACATGCACACACCAGGGCTAAACCTCATTCCATGTTTAAGAACATATGTATCCTGCTGGATCAACCCAGTGGTCCATCTAGTCCAGCATCCTGTCTCACACAGCAGCCAACCGATTCCGCTGGAGGGCCAAAAACAGGGTACAGAGGCCAAGGCCTTCCTAAGAACATCAGAAGAGCCCTGCTGGATCAGACCAGTGGTCTATCTAGTCTAGCATCCTGTCTCACATAGGGGCCAACCAGTTCCTCTGAATGGCTAACAACAGGACATAGAGCCTGAGGCCTTCGTAAGAGCACAAGAACAGCCCCGCTGGATCAGACCAGTGGTCCATCTAGTCTAGCATCCTGTCTCACACACTGGCCAACCACTTCTTCTGGAGGGCCACAACAGGGCACAAAGGCCTTCGCACAAACATAAGAGTCCTGCTAGATCAGACCAGTGGTCCATCTAGTCCAGCATCATGTCTCACACAGTGGCCAACCAGTTCCTCTAGAAATAACAGGAGAGACTAATAATCTCAACCAGTTCCTCTGGTGATCCAACTACAGAGCATAGAGGCCAAGACCTTCATAAGAACATCAGAAGAGCCCTGTTGGATCAGACCAGTGGTCCATCTAGTCCAGCATCCAGTCTCTCACAGAGGACAGTCAGTTCTTCTGGAGGGTCAACAACAAGGCATAGGGGCTGAGACTTTCATAAGAGCTCTGCAGGATCAGACCAGTGTTCCATATAGTCCAGCATCCTGTCTCACACAGCGGCCAACAAATTATTTTGGAGGTCCAGCTACAGAGCACAGAAGTTCCTTTGACTGACCTTCATAAGAATATAAGAGCCTCGCTGAATAACTCCATCTAGTTTGCCATCCTGTTTCTCACAGTGGCCAACCAGCTACTCTGGAGGGCCAACAACAGGGCATGGAGGATGAGGCCTTCCTCTGAGGTTTATTGCCCCTGAATGTGGAGGTTCCCTTTAGTCCACATGACTAGTAGCCACTGAGAGACCTCTCCACTGTGAATCTGTCTAATGCCCTTTTCAAGCTGCCTGAGCCTGTGGCTGTCCCCTACGTCTTCTGGCAGCAAATCCCACTTTTCAATTCCTTGTTAAATAAAGAAGCATTTCGTGTTGTCCATCCTTGTTCACTGCTGCCCCCACCCAAGTGCTGGGACCCATGCAGCTGCCTCGGTCGCCTATTGCAGGGGTGGCCAATGATAGCTCTCCAGATGTTTTTTTTCTCCCTACAACTCCCATCAGCCCCAGCCATTGGCTATGCTGGCTGGGGCTGATGGAAGTTGTAGGCAAAAAACTTCTGGAGAGCTACTGTTGGCCACCCCTGGCCTATTGGCAAAGATGTCTCTTGGGAGTTAGAGGAAAGAAGAAGAAGAAGAAGAAGAAGAAGAAGAAGAAGAAGAAGAAGAAGAATCATACCCTGCCCTTCTCTCTGAATCAGAGTGGCTTACAATCACCTTTATCTTCCTCCCCCACAACAGACACCCTGTGAGGTGAGTGGGGCTGAGAGAGCCCTCCCAGAAGCTGCCCTTTCAAGAACAAGCTCTGTGATAACTATGGCTGACCCAAGGCCATTCCAGCAGGTGCAAGCAGAGGAGTGGGGAATCAAACCCAGATAAGAGTCCGCACACTTAACCACTACACCACACTGGCTCTCTGGGAGAGTGACCTGAATCCCCACACTGCCATGGAAGCCCACCCGATGACCTCGAGCTGGTCATCCTCTCCCAGGTCAACCCACCTTTCAGGGTGGTTGTAAGAATGAAACAGAGGAAGGGAGTTGCCCGGTAGGTAAAGAGGGGGCAGTATCTGGTGGGCAGGGCTTTTTTTAATAGCAGGAACTCCTTTGCCTATTAGGCCACATACCCCTGATGCAGCCAGTCCTCCTGGAGCTTACAGGACTCTTAGTAGAGAGCTTATTTATGTAAGCTCTTGGAGGATTGGCTACATCAGGGGTGTGTGGCCTAATAGGCAAAGGAGGTCCTGCTGCAAAAAAAAGGCCTCTTGGTGGGTCATCAAGCACCACATTCTAGCCCAGGGCTGTTGCAAAGAAGGGAGTTGCTATGCAAAGGTGAAATGCCCCAGGGCTCTTTTTCTAGCAGGGGCTCCTCTGCATATTAGGCCACGCCCCCCCTGATGTAGCCAATCCTTCTGGAGCTTACAGTAGGCCCCGTGCTAAGAGCCCTCTAAGTTCTTGGAGGATTGGCTACAACAGGGGGCGTGGCCTAATATGCAGAGGAGCCCCTGCTAGAAAAAAGAGTCCTGGCAATGTCGAATCTGACTAGCTTGAAGGGGAGAAACGCTTAGGGTAGCTGATTGCCTTTTGCACCATACCTTTGCATCTTAGTTCCCTTATTGGCAACGCCCCCTCCTACCCTCTGGTTGGGATAGAAAGACTCGGGGTTTTCTGTTCTGACTTTTATCTGAGGAAGGATAAGCTGGAAAGCTTCTGTGCTTGGACATCTCATTAGCCTTTAAGATGCTACCAGCCGGGATCTTGCTCTTTTCCTTGTATGGATCCAACCTTAAGGCAGGGATGTCAAAATGTATTTGTTATGAGGGCTGGATCTGACATAAATGCCGGGCCGGGCCATGTGCATCATAAAATGTAAGGCCACGTATTGGAGACATGAACTTTACAAAGGACACAGAGAAACACAACATTTTTGGTTTTTTTAAAAGGTTTAAATGCAATATGCAAAAAAGATTGGCACTCTTTTAATATCTCTTCATGATCTCCTCATGATCCCTGGGCCAAAAGAAACTGGACTGACCACCACTAGAGAAAGAGCCTTTTTGGTGGCAGCCCCTGCCCTGCGGATAGGGTTGCCAAGTCCAACTCCAGAAATATCTGGGGACTTTGGGGGTGGAGCCAGGAGACACTGGGGTGGAGCTAGGGGGGAAACGGCTCCGGGGAGCATGGCGAGCCGCCCCGTCTCGAAGCGAGAGATGCTGCTGCGCAGCTGCCGCCTCTTCTCCGCTCGCCTTGGCTCCTCCTCCAAGATGGGCTCAGGCTGGGCCCATCTCGGAGGAGCAGCTGCAGTGGAATCAAAGGGGGGGGTGGAGGCGGGCCGGGGGCGTGGCAAGCACGAGTCTGGGTCCTAGAAGGGCCCGGATTCGCGGCTCGCCATGCTCCTGGCCTGCCTCCGCACTCCCCTTCTCTGGTTTTGGCTCGGAGGTGGGGGGCGGGCGATGACACTGCGCAGCTGCCGCCTCTTCTCCGCTCGCCGTGGCTGCTCCTCCGAGATGGGCTCCGCCTGGGCCCATCTCAGAGGAGCAGCTGTGGTGGGCGGGGAGGGGGGCAGCAGCGGCGCGGCGGCGTCACCCGCTCCGGGATGGGGCGGCTCGCCATGCTCCTTGGCGCCGTTTCCCCCCTCCCCCCGCTTCCATTTTTTGGGGGAGCAGGGGAAGAGGCTGGAAATCCTGGGGTCCCCCGCCAGGGCGGGAGGGTTGGGGAAGCCTACCTGCGGAACACCCTCCCCGAAAACATCAGGGCCTTGAGGGACTTGCCACAATTCCACAGGCCTGCAAGACAGAACTGTTTAGGCTGGCATTTAACATCTAACGGGGAGGTGGCCGCTATTCCACCATCCCACAGCACTAGTATTTGAGCCCATCCCATGATAAATGTAGAGCGCTAAACAACATCTAAAATCATTATTACATGTAGCGCTCGATAAGAACCAGCCACGCCATCTCGGACTCTAGGGCAGGGGTGGCCAACGGTAGCTCTCCAGATGTTTTTTGCCTACAACTCCCATCAGCCCCAGCCAGCATGGCCCATGGCTGGGGCTGATGGGAGTTGTAGGCAAAAAAACATCTGGAGAGCTACCGTTGGCCACCCTTGCTCTAGGGTATGAAACTGAAACTGGAAGGATTGTTTTAAATTGTACAAAATTATATGGAATGTTTAATGGCTTTATTGTGATTTTACTTTAGCACGACGTTGTTTCTATTTTCGTTAGCCGCCCAGAGCCCGTCAGGGGAGGGCGGGATACAAATGTAATAAAATAAATAAAAATAAATAAATAATATTTTATCAAAGATTTCAGGTTTTCACGGCTGGTAACATCATTAGGGTTTGTAGAATCTTTCAGGCTCAAGTGCCATGTTCTACTGAGAAAGTTTTTCTTCCAGACGTTTTCCAGCCGAGAACGAAACGTCTGGAAGAAAAACTTTCTCCAGTAGAACACGGCACTTGAGCCTGAAAGATTCTACAAACCCTAAATAATATTTTATTTAACAGTCTCTGATAACTGAAGGAAGCAAGAGAGAGAGAGAGAAGGAAGCAGATGACAGCCAGTTGCTCACAGGCCTGATAGGAGCCCTCCGGAGGCCTGATTCAGTCCCCGGGCCACAAGTTTGACACCCCTGTGGTAAGGGTTTTCAGCTGCTTTTTTATGAAAATTGCAAAGTAGCTCCTGAAGGACAGGCAAATTACAGGGTGTGGGGGGGAAGAAGCAAAAGATCTAAGACTGCAAAAGACTCCAGACTCAGCTAGGCCAGATGGGCATTGACCTGGCTACCCCAGGTTTGATTCCCCACTCCTCCACTTGCAACCGCTGGAATGGCCTTAGGACAGCCATAGCTCTTGCAGACCTGTCCATGAAAGGGCAGTTTTCTGGGAGAGCTCTCTCAGCCCCACCCACCTCACAGGGTGTCTGCTGTGGGGGGAAGAAGAGAAAGGAGATTGTAAGCCACTCTGAGATTCAGAGAGAAGGGCGGGGTATAAATCTACAGCCGTCTTCTTCTAGCTGGATCTTGGAAGCCAAGCAGGGTCGACCCTGGCTTGTACTTGGATGGGAGACTTCCATGGAACATCAGGGTCATGGTGCAGAGGCAAAGTGCCTCTGAATGTCTCTTGCCTTGAAAAACCCGCAGGGTCGCCAATACGTCGGCGGTCACTTGACGGCACTTCCCATCAATGCTCCCTCTAAGCTGTGGAGTTTTGCGAGCAAAAAATGCCACTTCATGAGCTACTGGTATTCCATTTGTGAGCTATGGCACACATTAGTTTGCTCTAGGGCCATCTTTCCTGAGCTAAGACCAAACTGTGAGAGCCGGAGTCTAAAAAACTGAGTTAGCTCACACTAACTCGGCTTAGAGGGAGCACTGCTTCCCACCACATAAGAACATAAGAGAAGCCATGTTGGATCAAGCCAATGGCCCATCCAGTCCAACACTCTGTGGTCACATAAGAACATAAGAGAAGCCATGTTGGATCAGGCCAATGGCTCATCCAGTCCCAGCACTCTGTGTCACATAAGAACATAAGAGAAGCCATGTTGGCTCAGGCCAATGGCCCATCCAGTCCAACACTCTGTGTCACATAAGAGAAGCCCTGTTGGATCAGGCCAATGGGCCATCCAGTCCAACACTCTGTGTCACATAAGAACATAAGAGAAGCCCTGTTGGATCAGGCCAGTGGCCCATCCAGTCCAACACTCTGTGTCACATAAGAACATAAGAGAAGCCCTGTTGGATCAGGCCAATGGCCCATCCAGTCCAACACTCTGTTTCACATAAGAACATAAGAGAAGTCATGTTGGATCAGGCCAATGGCCCATCCAGTCCAACATTCTGTGTCACATAAGAAAATAAGAGAAGCCATGTTGGATCAGGCCAATGGCCCCATCCAGTCCAACATTCTGTGTCACATAAGAAAATAAGAGAAGCCATGTTGGATCAGGCCAATGGCCCATCCAGTCCAACACTCTGGTGTCACATAAGAACATAAGAGAAGCCCTGTGGGATCAGGCCAATGGCCCATCCAGTCCAACACTCTGTGTCACATAAGAACATAAGAGAAGCCCTGTGGGATCAGACCAATGGCCCATCCAGTCCAACACTCTGTGTCACATAAGAACATAAGAGAAGCCATGTTGGATCAGGCCAATGGCTCATCTAGTCCAACACTCTGTGTCACACAGTGGCGACACACACACACTGTGGCTAATAGCCACTGATGGACCTCTGCTCCATATTTTTATCCAATCCCCTCTTGAAGCTGTCTATGCTTGTGGCCGCCTCCACCTCCTGTGGCAGTGGATTCCACATGTTAATCACCCTTTGGGTGAAAAAGGACTTCCTTTTCTCCGTTCTAACCTGACTGCTCAGCAATTTCATCGAATGCCCACGAGTTCTTGTATTGTGAGAAAGGGAGAAACGTACTTCTTTCTCTACTTTCTCCTTCCCAGGCATAATCTTGTAAACCTCTTTCATGTCACCCCGCAGTCGACGTTTCTCCAAGCTAAAGAGCCCCAAGCGTTTCAACCTTTCTTCATAGGGAAGACATGGGTGGAAACCCATGAAAGATGCAATAAGAGAAGCCCTGTTGGATCAGGCCAATGGCCCATCCAGTCCAACACTCTGTGTCACATAAGAACATAAGAGAAGCCATGTTGGATCAGGACAATGGCCCATCCAGTCCAACACTCTGTGTCACATAAGAACATAAGAGAAGCCATGTTGGATCAGGCCAATGGCCCATCCAGTCCAACACTCTGTGTCACATAAGAGAAGCCATGTTGGATCAGGCCAATGGCCCATCCAGTCAACACTCTGTGTCACATAAGAACATAAGAGAAGCCATGTTGGATCAGGACGATCAGGCCAATGGCCCATCCAGTCCAACACTCTGTGTCACATAAGAACATAAGAGAAGCCATGTTGGATCAGGACAATGGCCCATCCAGTCCAACACTCTGTGTCACACAGTGGCCAATACACACACACAGTGGCTAATAGCCAGTGATGGACCTCTGCTCCATAGTGACTGACCCGGCCCTGTATCTCATCTTACGCTGTGGTACCCCGGGCACTCTCCTAGGCCAGTTTACTCTGAGATGGGGCCATCCACTTTCTTGGGGCTTCCTCCCGAGTAATTGCCACTCAGGCCAGGCATCCTACTAGGCTCCATATGAATTTTCTAGTACAGGGGTGTCTAACATGTTGCCCGGGGGCTGAATCAGGCCCCCGGAGAGCTTTGTATCAGGCTCCCAAGTAACTGGCTGTCATCTGCTTCCTTCTCACTCTCTCTTGCTTCCTTCTGCATCCAGGGCCAGATCTGGGAGGGGGAGAGAGGGGGGTGCTTGCCCTGGGTGCCGATGGAGGGGGGGGTGTCAAATTGGGTTTGGAGTCCATTGTATTCTATGGGACCATAATATAGAATGGCCCATAAGGGGGTGTCATCTTTTAATTTTGCCCCCCCTCAAAAAACATGTAGATCCAGTCCTGTCTGCATCACAGCTTGCTTTGCCAGGCTTGCTCAATCGCACAGCAGAGCTACTGACCCAAGCCTCTCTTCCTTCTACTGGCCGAGGCTTCACCCGCTCCTAGTCCCTGGGAGGAACGAAGGGAAGAGCCAGAGCTTCCTTTGCCCAGCTCCCTGGATCGCATGGGAGAGATACAAAGAAAGCACCTTTAAGACCAATGAGTGCTAATGTTTTAAGTATGTTTTATTCTAACCTTTTAAAAAAACAACCATTGTGTTTGTCTGTGTCCTTTATAAAGTTTATATCTCTGCTACCTGGCATTTAGGCTTCCCAATCCCCAGGTCCCAGAGGGGGATCCCCCGGTTTTACAGGCTTCCCCCCTCCCTCAGCCAGCTGGCCAGCGGGGGAAGCCCCGCCCCCAGAGCCATCATGCACCTCTATGAACAATTCCCATAGGGAATGATGGGGAATTGATCCGCGGGTATTGGGGGCTTTGGGGGGGCTGTTTTTTGAGATAGAGGCACCAAATTTTCAGTATCGCATCTAGTGCCTCTCCCCAAAATACCTCCCAAGTTTCAAAAAGATTGGATCAGGGGGACCAATTCTATGAGCCCCAAAAGAAGGTGCCCCTATCCTTCATTATTTCCTATGGAAGGAAGGAATTTAAAAATTTGTGCAGTCCCTTTAAATGTGATGGCCAGAACTCCCTTGGAGTTCAATTATGCTTGTCACACCCTTGCTCTCGACTCTGCCCCCAATGTCTCCTGGCTCCACCCCCAAAGACTCCTGGCTCCACCCCCAAAGTCCCCAGATATTTCTTAAATTGGACTTGGCAACCCTACTGGCATTACATTTCATGGCACACGTGGCCTGGTCTGACAAAGTCACATTTATGTCAGATCCGTCCCTCATAACAAATGAGTTCAACACCCCTGTTCTAGCAAGCTCTCCGCCCCCCAAGGCAAGGCTTCTCCCTGGCCAGATCTCCCTTTTCTCGGCAACAGCCTGCCTCCCAGATTTTCAGACTGGCGTCCACACAAGAAAAAGAAGATAAAGAAGAAGATATTGGATTTGTGTCCTGCCCTCCACTCCGAATCTCAGAGCGGCTCACAATCTTCTGTATCTTCCTCCCCCACAACAGACAACCTGTGAGGCGGGTGGGGCTGAGAGAGCTCTCCCAGCAGCTGCCCTTTCAAGGACAACCTCCGCCAGAGCTATGGGCCGACCCAAGGCTATTCCAGCAGCTGCAAGTGGAGGACAGGGTTCCCTCTAAGCTGAGTTAGCTCGCAGAGTTTTAGCCTCCCGCTCACACATTTTTGTCTTAGCTCAGGAAGGATGACCCCAGAAGCCCGCTTGTTTATGCAATAGCTCACAATTGTAATGCCGGTTGCTCACAACTTTAACGTAACATAAGCTTTATTGCATTAGCAACAAGAGCCGTAGCAAGTAAACTTAAAAGTAAAAAGAGCATAATACAATAATCAAACCAGCAAAACAATTAAAAATTGGGTAATTCCAAAAACGTAGAATACAAGTATAAACATCATTACATCAGTAAAATTTATATATCAACGATTGGTGGGCACCTGTGCTGGCCACTCTATTCGCTAATATTGATAGGTCTGGTAGACTTCCTAAAGAATGGACTTCTTCCATCATTGTCCCAATTTATAAAAAAGGTGAACGTACTAATCCAGCTAACTATCGACCAATAAGCTTGCTAGACATGATAGGGAAACTCAATGCCAGACATCTTCTATCCAAGCTGGAAATGTGGGTAACTTAGAAAGAAGTACTTCTCTCCCTTTCTCACAATACAAGAACTTGTGGGCATTCAATGAAATTGCTGAGCAGTCAGGTTAAAACGGATAGAAGGAAGTACTTAACATGTGGAATTCACTGCCACAGGAGGTGGCGGCGGCTACAAGCATAGCCAGCTTCAAGAGGGGGTTAGGTAAAAATATGGAGCAGAAGTCCATCAGTGGCTATTAGCCACAGCGCGTGTGTGTGTATAGGCCACTGTGTGACACAGAGTGTTGGACTGGATGGGCCATTGGCCTGATCCAACATGGCTTCTCTTATGTTCTTATGTTAATTGGATTGCACACAACAAATTGGATTTAGGCAGGGCCATTCTACTCTTGATCACTGCCTTCTGCTACAACACCTTATAAATAAATATACAAGTGGACCTTCAAAAAAAAAACTATTTGCGGCATTTATCGATCTTAAAGCTCCATTTGACTCTATTTCAAGACACCGCCTATGAGAAAAATTGTGCTCACAGCTTTCATGCCAGTAGCTCACAACGTAGAATTTTTGCTCACAAGACTCTGCAGCTTAAAGGGAACTTTCGTGGAGGAGTGCTTCTTCACCCAAAGGGTGATTAACACGTGGAATTCACTGTCACAGGAGGTGGCGGCGGCTGCAAGCATAGACAGCTTCAAGAGGGGATTGGATAAGCATCTGGAGCAGAGGTCCATCAGTGGCTATTAGCCACAGCGTATTGTTGGAACTCTGTCTGAGGCAGGGATGCTCTGTATTCTTGGGGGGGGGGGCAAAGTGGAACTTCCTGATGGCACTTGGGTTTTGTTTTGTTTTTTGGCCGCTGTGTGACCCAGAGTGTTGGACTGGATGGACCACTGGCCTGATCCAACATGGACTGGATGGACCATTGGCCTGATCCAACATGGCCTCTCTTATGTTCTTATGAGTGGGGAATCAAACCCGGTTCTCCCAGATAAGAGTCAACACACTTATCCACTACACCAAACTGGCTTCCCCCGCCCCCCTCTGAATTAGGGAGAGCTGGGGCAGAGAACGACGGCAGGTGCGTGACCGACAATAACCCCCATGCAAGCAGAAAGGCGAGAGAGAGCCAGGCACCGGCTTCCCCCGGTCGACGAACTCTTCCTTCCAACTCGCCACGCTTCCGTTAAGCCCTTAAGCTCTCCCGCCTTCTATCCCTTCCGACCCGAGAATCGCCACCCTCGCGTGTGTCCCCGCTGCGCAGCGCCGCCCGCCCTGGAGTTTCCACCAGGCAGAGAGAGGAAGGCGCGTTTCCGATCCGAGAATCGCCCCGGAGAAGGAGCCGCCGTCGCTTCCCACGCGGGCTGGCTGCCTCAGCCACCGCCGCAGTGCCATGCGTTGGGAGCGTCACGGCGACGGATCCGCCCACGAGCGGAAGGCAACATCCGGAGGACGGTGGTTCAGATCGGGGTTGCCGGGCTCCAGGTGGGGCCTGGGGATCCCCAGGAATCGCGGCTGGGCTCCAGACTACAGAGATAGAGTCCCCTGGAGAAAATGGAGACCTTAGAGAGGGGATTCTGTGGCATTAGGTCCCTGTCTTTCTTGGGCTCCATCCCTAAAACTCCAGGAGATTCCCAGCTTGGATCTGGGAATCCTATCCCACCCCCATCCCCCTCCAGGGGTCAGGGCGGATCTGGTGGCAACCCTAGCTTGCGGCGTGGGGGGGGGGGAGGTAGGGGCAGATTCATCCTCACGATCACGACCTTTGTCAATTTCCTTGTCAGTTTCATTTCTCCCCTATCTTTGTCAATTTCCTTGTCCGTTTCGAAAGCCGACCTCCTTCTAATCCCCGGCCATTGGCTCTCAGTGCATTTCGCAGTTTGGAATTAGTTCTCTCCTTCCCCTTAGGGGAGGGACAGTGGCTCAGTAGTAGAGCATCTGCTTGGGAAGCAGAAGGTCCCAGCTTCAATCCCCGGCGTCTCCAACCAAAAGGGGTCCAGGCAAATAGGCGTGAAAAACCTCAGTTTGAGACCCCCGGAGAGCCGCTGCCAATCTGAGTAGACAATACTGACTCTGATGGACCGAAGGTCTGATTCAGTAGAAGGCAGCTTCATGTGTTCAGCTGTTCCCCAACCCAGCTCTCCTTATGATTTTGACAGCCGTGCCTTCCAAAGCGGAGTCCCTCGCCCGCTGAAGGAAAACACTGGCCTCTTTTGAATACCCCCCCCCACCCTCGCCACCCCAGACAGACAGGGGTGGGGTCGAGTCTGCAGCCGGATTCTCAAGAGATCCAATCCCCCCACCCTCCGCGATTTTTCTTTTGTCGTCTCAGCCCTGGAGCGACTGCGGGAACGCACGACTCCTATTCTTGGTTTTGTTTTGTTTTTTCTCGAAAGGGTGATGATTATTTCTGAGCCTGGCGCACGGCAGCAACGCACGCCTCTCGGTGCTCAGCCGCCCCTCTCTGAGCAGACGCAGAAGGAAGGCTAAGGGGTACGACTCTCAAAGGTGGTGGTGGGGGGGTTGCTTTCCAGCCCACGGGCCTCTCCCCGGACCATCTAAGCCTCGCGGATCCAGGCAACACACACACGCGATCGTGAGCCACGAGCCTGAGAAACTCTGGGACCTAATGCCACACCAAAGAATCCCCCTCCCTCCACCAAAGCCTCCATTTTCTCCAGGGGACCCGATCTCTGTAGTCTGGAGACGAGCGGTGATTCCGGGGGATCGCCAGGCCCCACCTGGAGGCTCGACCCCTCTCGCTCTCCGGTTTGGCGCACCAAAATACAGACCAGCATGGGGGCGGGGTGAGGGGAAGACAGAGAGAGAGACTCAACCTGGCTTCTGCCTGCGTCTCCTCTCGACCACATTTCCGACCGTACCGGCTCCTTCCCTTCGTGCTGAATCATTTCCAGCCTCCTTGGGGGGTTTTGCATAGCCGGGCCTGTCCTCTTTATGACTCGGGGCCTTCCCAGGCACACAAGCGCGGTTTCCCCATCGCCGGGCAGGCGTTTGGAGGCTCCGAAGAAGACACGCTGGGGATGGGGGGGGGGGGGGGGCTTTCCCGCGCTCCTCTCCACAGTCCCGAAGGCAGACCTCTCTTTCTCAGAGATGCTTTCCCGCCCGGCACCCCCCTTCCCCCGCCCCGAAGGCTTGTAGGGCGTTCCATCTCCTGCTCTCCCCCACACCCCGGCGATCCACCTGCCCGTTCCTCCCCTGCCTTGGAGCCCCACGCCGCTCCTCGGTTGGACCGCGCACCTTTACCTTGGTCTGGGAATCAACGTGCCTCTTGGAATGGGAGGGGAGAGTCACAGCTTGTAGCCTTTCTGTTCTGGGAGAAAGGCAGGTGGCTTCGCGCGCAGGAGCGTTTTAACACCCCCCCCCAGCCCTAAGAACCCCTTTAAACTACGGCGATGAATTCAATTTGCATTCCTTGCAAACACCCCCTCGCCCTCCGCTCCCCTCCCCCCCATATTTCGGATTGCAGCCCTCCCGGTCCCGCAGGTACCTGCTTTTTGGGGAAGGGATTCCTGGAGATGCCGCTTCTCTGGTCTTCAGTCAGGTTTTTTTTCCCACCCTTCCACTCTCTCTCTCTCTCCTCCGCCCCCTCCCTTTCATTCAGCTCCGTAATCCCACCCCCCTGGCGTGAGTGATCTCCGATCGAGCCAACCCCGCGCGCCTCTGAGGTGGTGGCCTTATCTCGGCCAAGCCAATCGCCGAAGGGCCGGCGCACACCTTGCCAGCTGCCGGCGACGGCCAGCGAGAGGGAGCCAAAGTGAGACGGAGCCGCGGGGGAGAGGAAAGGGTTAAAGAGGAAAGCCAGAGGGGGGGGGAGGAGGAGGAGGAGGAGGGAAAGAGAAAGGGGAGAGGGCGGGAGGGGAAGGCGAGTGGATGCGGAGGAGGAAGGCAAGAGAAAGGAAGAGAAGAAGAGATGCTCTGGTGCAAGCAGAGCCTCCGAGGCGTCCTTTCATTTGGCGTTGCATGCAGGGCCAGCCCTGGCTAGGCAATCGCCTAGAGCGCTGGCCTTTGGGGGGTACCGAACTGGATGCTCCCATATGACTCTGCATGTTATCAGTGCGGGGGGGGGGGGGGGAGAGGCAGAAGTTAACTTTAGCACATGGAATTCAGTGCCACAGGAGGTGGCGGCGGGGGGGGGGGGGCTGCAAGCATAGGCAGTTCTAGAGGGGATTTAGATAAGCATCTGGAGCACAGGTCCATCAGTGGCTGTTAGTCCCAGTGTATTGTTGGAACTCTCTGTCTAGGGCAGTGATGCCCTGTATTCTTGGTGCTTGGGGGGGCACAGTGGTAGGGCTTCTCGTGTCCTGGCTCCACTAGTGGACCTCCCAATAGCAACTGGGTTTTTTGGCCACTGTGTGACACAGAGTATTGAACTGGATGCGCCATTGGCCTGATCCAACATGGCTTCTCTTATGTTCCTATGTTAGTGTGTGTGTGTGTGGGGGGGAGAAGTTAGCTTTAACACATGGAATTCAGTGCCACAAGAGGTGGCGGTGGCTGCAAGCATAAGCAGCTTCAAGAGGGGATTTAGATAAGCATCTGGAGTAGAGGTCCATCAGTGGCTATCAGCCCCAGCGTATTGTTGGAACTCTCTGTCTGGGGCAGTGATGCTCTGTATTCTTGGTGCTAAGGGGAGGGGCACAGTGGGAGGGC
This sequence comes from Heteronotia binoei, assembly GCF_032191835.1. NCBI lineage: Eukaryota > Metazoa > Chordata > Lepidosauria > Squamata > Gekkonidae > Heteronotia > Heteronotia binoei. Next base: position 19,155,121 of record NC_083224.1, on the reverse strand, counting down.
TTCTAGTGTCCTGGCCCCACTGGTGGACCTCCCAATAGCAACTGGTTTTTTTGGCCACTGTGTGATACAGAGTGTTGAACTGGATGGGCCACTGGCCTGATCCAACATGGCTTCTCTTATGTTCTTATGTGACACAGAGTGTTGGACTGGATGGGCCACTGGCCTGATCCAACAGGGCTTCTCTTATGTTCTTATGTGACACAGAGTGTTGGACTGGATGGGCCATTGGCCGGATTTAACATGGCTTCTCTTATGTTGTTATGTGACACAGAGTGTTGGACTGGATGGGCCACTGGCCTGATCCAACAGGGCTTCTCTTATGTTGTTATGTGACACAGTGTGTTGGACTGGATGGGCCACTGGCCTGATCCAACAGGGCTTCTCTTATGTTGTTATGTGACACAGTGTGTTGGACTGGATGGGCCACTGGCCTGATCCAACATGGCTTCTCTTATGTTCTTATGTGACACAGAGTGTTGGACTGGATGGGCCACTGGCCTGATCCAACAGGGCTTCTCTTATGTTCTTATGTGACGCAGAGTGTTGGACTGGATGGGCCACTGGCCTGATCCAACAGGGCTTCTCTTATGTTGTTATGTGACACAGTGTGTTGGACTGGATGGGCCACTGGCCTGATCCAACAGGGCTTCTCTTATGTTGTTATGTGACACAGTGTGTTGGACTGGATGGGCCACTGGCCTGATCCAACATGGCTTCTCTTATGTTCTTATGTGACACAGAGTGTTGGACTGGATGGGCCACTGGCCTGATCCAACAGGGCTTCTCTTATGTTGTTATGTGACACAGTGTGTTGGACTGGATGGGCCACTGGCCTGATCCAACAGGGCTTCTCTTATGTTGTTATGTGACACAGTGTGTTGGACTGGATGGGCCACTGGCCTGATCCAACAGGGCTTCTCTTATGTTGTTATGTGACACAGTGTGTTGGACTGGATGGGCCACTGGCCTGATCCAACATGGCTTCTCTTATGTTCTTATGTGACACAGAGTGTTGGACTGGATGGGCCACTGGCCTGATCCAACAGGGCTTCTCTTATGTTCTTATGTGACGCAGAGTGTTGGACTGGATGGGCCACTGGCCTGATCCAACGTGGCTTCTCTTATGTTCTTATGTGACACAGAGTGTTGGACTGGATGGGCCACTGGCCTGATCCAACAGGGCTTCTCTTATGTTCTTATGTGACACAGTGTGTTGGACTGGATGGGCCACTGGCCTGATCCAACAGGGCTTCTCTTATGTTGTTATGTGACACAGAGTGTTGGACTGGAGGGGCCACTGGCCTGATCCAACATGGCTTCTCTTATGTTGTTATGTGACACAGAGTGTTGGACTGGATGGGCCACTGGCCTGATCCAACAGGGCTTCTCTTATGTTGTTATGTGACACAGAGTGTTGGACTGGATGGGCCACTGGCCTGATCCAACAGGGCTTCTCTTATGTTGTTATGTGACACAGTGTGTTGGACTGGATGGGCCACTGGCCTGATCCAACAGGGCTTCTCTTATGTTGTTATGTGACACAGTGTGTTGGACTGGATGGGCCACTGGCCTGATCCAACATGGCTTCTCTTATGTTCTTATGTGACACAGAGTGTTGGACTGGATGGGCCACTGGCCTGATCCAACAGGGCTTCTCTTATGTTGTTATGTGACACAGTGTGTTGGACTGGATGGGCCACTGGCCTGATCCAACAGGGCTTCTCTTATGTTGTTATGTGACACAGTGTGTTGGACTGGATGGGCCACTGGCCTGATCCAACAGGGCTTCTCTTATGTTGTTATGTGACACAGTGTGTTGGACTGGATGGGCCACTGGCCTGATCCAACATGGCTTCTCTTATGTTCTTATGTGACACAGAGTGTTGGACTGGATGGGCCACTGGCCTGATCCAACAGGGCTTCTCTTATGTTCTTATGTGACACAGTGTGTTGGACTGGATGGGCCACTGGCCTGATCCAACGTGGCTTCTCTTATGTTCTTATGTGACACAGAGTGTTGGACTGGATGGGCCACTGGCCTGATCCAACAGGGCTTCTCTTATGTTCTTATGTGACACAGTGTGTTGGACTGGATGGGCCACTGGCCTGATCCAACAGGGCTTCTCTTATGTTCTTATGTGACACAGAGTGTTGGACTGGAGGGGCCACTGGCCTGATCCAACATGGCTTCTCTTATGTTGTTATGTGACACAGAGTGTTGGACTGGATGGGCCATTGGCCTGATCCAACAGGGCTTCTCTTATGTTCTTATGTGACACAGAGCGTTGGACTGGATAGGCCACTGGCCTGATCCAACATGGCTTCTCTTATGTTCTAGCCTTGCCTAGGGTGCTGGAGAGTCTAGGGCCGGCCCTGGTTGCATGCAGAGGACAATGGCAGCCCTCAGTTTTGCAGGGCTCAGTGGTGGCAGAAAGCGCCCTCCAGCTACAGCCAACTTCGGTCAAGCCCTTAGGGAAGAGGCGGCCAGAAGAGGGGATTCAAGCTGGGTAGCCCTGCTGGTCTGTCAGTAGCAGAAGAAAAGACCAAGGAGTCCAGGAGCATTTAGAATGCCAGCTGTATCTGAGGTTGCCAGTTTGGCGGTGTAGGGGTTAAGAGCAGAAGACTCTCATTTGGAGAATTGGACTTGATTCCCCCACTCCTGCACATGAAATCAGCTGGTTCTCTCAGAGCTCTCAGCCCCACCTACCTCACAGGGTGTCTGTTGTGGGGAGGGGAAGGGAAGGAGATTGTAAACCACTCCGAGACTCCGAGTGAAGGGCAGGATATAAATCCATCCATCTATGATCCATCCATCCATCCATTCCTCCTCCTTCTCCTTCTTCGCTAGAGTCAGTTTGGTGTGGTTAAGCCAGAGAGGGAGGAGGAGGAGGGAAAGAAAAAGGGGAGAGTGTGGGAGGGAAAGGCGAGCGAAAGCGGAGGAGGAAGGAAAGAGAAAGGAAGAGATGAGATGTTCTGGTGCGGAGTTCTCTCTCTTTTCTGGGAGATCCGGGTTTGATTCCCCACTCCACCACTTCTTGCAGCTGCTGGAATGGCCTTGGGTCAGCCAGAGCTTCCACAGGAATTGTTCTTGAAAGGGGAGCTGCTGTAAAAAGCTCTCTCAGCCCCACCTACCTCACAGGGTGTCTGTCGTAATAATAATAATAATAATAATAATAATAATATTTTATTTATATCCTGCCCTCCCCACCGAAGCGGGCTCAGGGCGGCTAACAACATATTCCTATAATTATACAAAGGTTTAAAATCACATTAGTCTTAAAACATTCCACTTTAAAACGAATACAAATACAAATAGATTTCAGGTGCTAATTCTGTCATGGGGGAAGAAGATACAGGAGATTGTGGCCACTCTGAGGTCCAGCCACAGTTTCCCCATCATGGGGCAGGCATTTGGAGGCTCATATCATAGATCCCATATCATCATCATCATCATCATCATCATCATCATCATCATCATCATCATCATCATCATCATCATCATCATCATCATCATCATCTTCTTCTTCTTCTTCTTCTTCTTCTTCTTCTTCTTCTTCTTCTTCTTCTTCTTCTTCTTCTTCTTCTTCTTCCTCCTGAAAGCTCATTCGCTGCCACAATTTTTTTAGTCTAAGGTGGAGCAGAAGGTGGTTTGTCCTTGCCTGTCTCTGCATAGCAACCCTGAACTTCCTTGATGGTCCCCCCATCCAAGTACTAAACAGGACCAACCCTTCTAGGCTAGCCTGAGCTATCCAGGTTAGAGCAGTCCCTAATGGAGGTGGGAAGTGCCATCAGGTCATCACGGACTGAAGATGACCCCTTAGGTTTTCAAGGGCAGAGACACACAGAGTGGGTTCTCCACTGCCTGCCTCTGCAGAGAGGCCCTGGCCTTCCTTGGTGGTCACCCATTCAAGCACTAACCAGGGCTGACCCTGCAGGGCTTCCAAGATCTGACATGACTGGGCAAGCCTGGGCTATTCACGTCAGGCCTTGGCTTGAAGGTGGGGGGAAACATATGAACATATGAAGCTGCCTTATGCTGAATTAGACCCTCGGTCCATCAAAGTCAGTATTGTCTATGCAGACTGGCAGCGGCTCTCCAGGGTCTCAAGCTGAGGTCTTCCATGCCTATATGCCTGGGCCCTTTTCAGTTGAAGATGCCAGGGATTGAACCTGGGACGTTCTGCTTACCAAGCAGATGCTCTACCACCGAGCCACCGTCCCATCCCATCTGACGTTTATTCTGTGTGGCTCTTACGTTAAACAAGTTTGGCCACCCCTGATCTATTGTGACTACCAGCGGCTCAAGCTGAGGTTTTTCATGCCTATTTGCATGGGCCTTTTTCAGTTGGAGATGCCAGGGATTGAACCTGGGACCTTCTGCTTACGAAGCAGATGCTCTACCACCGAGCCACCATCCCATTCCATCTGACGTTTATTCTGTGTGGCTCTTATGTTAAGCAAGTTTGGCCATCCCTGACCTATTGTGACTGCCAGCGGCTCAAGCTGAGGTTTTTCATGCCTATTTGCCTGGACCCTTTTTTAGTTGGAGATGCCAGGGATTGAACCTGGGACCTTTTGCTTACCAAGCAGATGCTCCACCACTGAGCCACCGTCCCTCCCCTAAGAAGACGAAGACAAAGATGACGTTGGATTTGCATCCCACCCTTTACTCTGAATTTCAGAGTCTCAGAGCGGCTCACAATCTCCTTTAACTTCCTCCCCCACAACAGACATCCTGTGAGGTAGGGGGGGGGGCTGACAGAACTCTCTCAGAAGCTGCTCACAGAACTGGCAACTGCAAGGTTTAAGAAGACTAAGAACATAAGTGCCAGTTTGGTGTAGTGGTTAAGTGCCCGGACTCTTATCTGGGAGAACATAAGAGAACCATGTTGGAACAGGCCAGTAGCCCATCCAGTCCAATACTCTGTGTCACACAGTGGCAAAAAAAACCCAAGTGCCATCAGGAGGTCAACTAATGGGGCCAGGACATTGGAAGTCCTCCCACTGTTGCCCATGCGCCCAAGCACCAAGAATACACAGCATCACTGCCCCAGACAGGACACGATGCCACTGCCTCAGCCTCCCTTTCTGTGCATGCTGCTGCATATGCACACCCTGATTTTTGATTCCTTTTTGATTTGATTTGATTTATATCCCGCCCGCCATGCTGGAGCAGGCTCAGGGCGGCTCACAACACAGAAATCCACAATAGTAAAATATACCATCTATAAAATAATCAATTCAATAAAATTATACATTCAGAATTTAAATCAGCATTACACATCATTTGGTGCTAAGATCTAAGTATTATTTCTGTATCCTTCTTGAAGATCCCACTCGCCCCTTTCTTTGGAGAAGAGGAGACTGAGGGGGGACACAATTGCTCTCTTTAAATATCGGAAAGGCTGTCATTTAGAGCAGTGGTCCCCAAACTTTTTGGCACCAGGGACCGGTTTTGTGGAAAGCAATTTTTCCATGGATGGGGAGTGGGTGGGTGGGCGATGGTTTCAGGATGATACAGTTGTGCACTTTATTTTGGTGTGGTACTTAAGTGTGCAGACTCTTATCCGGGAGAACCGGGTTTGATTCCCCACTCCTCCACTTGCGCCTGCTGGAATGGCCTTGGGTCAGCCATAGCTCTCATAGGAGTTGTTCTTGAAAGGGCAGCTGCTGTAAGAGCTCTCTCAGCCCCACCTACCACACAGGCTGTCTGTTGTGGGAGAAGATGATAAATGAGATTGTGAGCTGCTCTTAGACTCGGAGGGGAGGGCAGAATATAAATCCAATATCATCTTATTATTAGTAGTAGTACGACTACATTGTAATATATAATGAAATAGTTATATAACTTACAGCCCGGTTGCTAACAGGCCACAGACCAGTACCAGTCCATAGCCCGGGGGTTGGGGACCCCTGATTTAGAGGAGGACAAGTAAGAAGAAGACACTGGATTTATATCCCACCCTCCACTCCAAATCTCAGCCTCAGAGCGGCTCACAATCCCATCTTTATCTTCCTCCCCCACAACAAATACCCTGTGAGGTGGGTGGGGCTGAGAGAGCTGTCCCAGAAGCTGCCCTTTCAAGGACAACTCCTACAAGAGCTATGGCTGACCCAAGGCCATTCCAGCAGGTGCAAGTGGAGGAATGGGGAATCAAACCCGGTTCTCCCAGATAAGAGTCTGCACACTCAACCACTACACCAAACTGGCTCTCTTAATGGAGTGCCCAGCAGACTGGCTCTCTTAACGGAGTGCCCAGCACACTGGACTTCCCCCTCCACACCATCCTCGCCAACAACCACGCTGTGAGGTGGTCCAGGCTGAGTGACTGGCTCCAGGTGACCCCAGACGACAGGGTCCTGGCTCTGGGGATGTCGTCTGAACCTGGCTGTCTCAGATCTCCCTTGCGCTTCCTGCAAAAGGCAAGATTTCTCTCAGTTTTTAAGAAGAAGAAGAATTGCAGATCTATACCCCGCCCTTCTCTCTGAATCAGAGACTCAGAGCGGCTTACAATCTCCTTTCTCTTTCTCCCCCACAACAGACACCCTGTGAGGTGGGTGGGGCTGGAGAGGGCTCTCACAGCAGCTACCCTTTCAAAGACAACCTCTGTGAGAGCCATGGCTGACCCCAGGCCATTCCAGCAGCTGCAAGTGGAGGAGTGGGGAATCAAACCCAGTTCTCCCAATAAGAGTCCGCACACTTCACCACCACACCAAACTGGCAGTTCCACTTGGCAGCCGAGGAGAAGACCTGAAGCAACGGGCTCAAATTACAAGCACAAAAGTACCGGCTGGATATTAGAGAGAAAAAAATTATGGTCAGAGTAGTTCAGAGGTGAACCAGCTGCCTAGGAAGGTGGTGAGCTCCATTGACAATCTTGGATGATTACTTGTCGGAGATGCTTCAGGCTAATCCTGCATGGAGCAGGGGATTGGACTACATCAGGGGTGGCCAAACTGCGGTTTGGAAGCCACATGCGGCTCTTTCACACGTATTGTGTGGCTCTTGAAATCCCCCACTGCCCTGTCGGCCAACTTGGAGAAAGCATTTCTCCATTTAAATTGCTTTTCCAAGCCAAGCCGCCTGGCAGCTTGGGGAGTAAATTTAAAGTTAAAATTGTTTTCTTTCCACCTCTCCTCCCTGCCTCCCCCTCCCCCATCTATTTTCCTTCCTTCCTCCTGGCTTTCAAACATCTGACATTCATATCTCGTGGCTCTCAAACACCTGAAGATTATTCTGTGTGGCTCTTGCATCAAGCGTGTCTGTCAAGCCCTGGACTAGATGATCTGTATGGCCCTTTCCAACTCTATGATTCTGGTAGGGTTGCCAAGTCCAATTCAAGAAATATCAGGGGACTTTGCGGGTGGAGCCAGGAGACATTGGGGGTGGAGCCAAGATCAAGGCTGTGACAAGCATAATTGAACTCTAAAGGGAGTTCTGGCCATCACATTTAAAGGGACGGCACACCTTTTCAATGCCTTCCTTCCATAGAAAATAATGAAGGATAGGGGCACCTTCTTTTGGGGCTCATAGAATTGGACCCCCTGGTCCAATCTTTTTGAAACTTGGGGGGTATTTTGGGGGTAGGCACTAGATGCTATACTGAAAATTTGGTGCTTCTACCCCAAAAAACAGCCCCGAGCTTCAGATACCCGCGGATCAATTCTCCATGATTTTCTATGGGAATAAATCTCCAAAGGGAATAACAGAGTTCCCAGCAGACATTTCCCTCCCCTCCCCCGCTTTCTGACGACCCTGAAGCGGGGGGAGGGCCTCCAAACTGGGAGATCCCCTCCCCCCACCTGGGGATTGGCAACCCTAGATTCTGGGATTCTATATTTGGTCCTTCATCTTCTTTTCTTTCTGTAACAAATGGGATGGGGAGAGGAGGCGAAATGGATAATAATTTCCTGCTCCAGCCAAGAACAAAACTGAATGTGCCCAAGGGTACCAGTATTCATTGGGGGGGGGGGGGTTAAACTCTACTGCAGCTGCTATAGTGTATTCCAGCCAGCTGGAGGGAGGGGGAGAGGAGGGAGGGGAAACACACAATGGCATTATCAAGCAAGATTGGAAAAGGGACAGCCTGTAATTTTGGGCCTTGGGGGAGTCACCCGCAAAGAGCAGTGTGGGAAGCAGCCCCCTCCTAAACGCCCATTAAGAGGCTGGCCGCCTGCTCTCCGACCCCCTTCCCCAGCGCTCTAGGCTAACGCTCTGCTCACAATGCAAAAGAGGGTGCAGAAAAGATTATTTTTGTGCAGAGCGAAGATGGGTTGTCCCAGGGGAATGACGGGGTTGTAGGTTGCCAGAAAATATCTGGGGCTTTGGGGGGTGGAGCCAGGAGCAAGGGTGTGACCAGGGGTGGGATTCTAGCAGGAGCTCCTTTGCATATTAGGCCACGCCCCTGATGTGGCCAGTCCTCCAGGAGCTTGCAAGCCTCTTTTTTGTAAGCTCTTGGAGGATTGGCTACATCAGGGGTGCGTGGCCTAATATGCAAAGGAGCTCCTGCTAGAATTCCATCCCTGGGAGTTCCAGCCATCACATTTAAAAAGACCCTGCTCCTTGTAAATGCCTTCACTCCACTGGAAATAATGAAGGATAGGGGCACCTTCTTTGGGGGTTCATAGGAGCCTCCTTGAAGGGAGGCTGGTCCAATCTTTTTGAAACTTGGGGGGGGGGGAGGTGAGAAGAGGCACCAGATGCGATGCTGAAAATTTGGTGCCTCTACCTCAAAGAGCAGACCTCCCAAGCCCCAGAAACCCTCAGATTGATTCTCCATTGTATCCTATAGGGACCAATTTCCATAAGGGAGGGGACATTTCATGGAAAAAAGAGGTGCAAGAGCTCATTAGCAAAAATCATTTGTATAAGTCATTTGCATGTTATTTATTTACTTATTTGATTTATATCCGCCCTCCCCACCGAGGAGGGCTCAGGGCTGCTTACGACATAAAAAAGCATATAACAATAACATTAATAAATATTAAAATACAAAATCAATAATTTACATAGTCAATCAAATATTCAAGCAATACATATTCAATACATACGCCACACACCCCGACATCACTGAAAGGTGGACTCAATTCTATCAGTTCAGCATCTGCCTTAAAATGCTTCTCAAATTATAATTGTATCATAAAACCTTACTCCCATCATACTTTTTAATTTTTTTCCCCCTATGTGGCGACAGTGGCGTGAGGAAGATTTCCATCAGTCTGCTTTATAGGTTTGGGTTATTTTCCCATTCTTTGTGGGGAAGAACATTAGGAAGTTTGTCAGATCTTAAGAGTTCCGCAAAATTCTCCCAGGGGGATTGAACAATGGAGCCCAGAAGCAAGTATGAGAGACGGGGGTAAGAAAGAAAGAGCACAATAAAATTTAGAGGTTCTGGAACTCCGGTCCTGCGAGCTCCTGTCCAAAATGAGGCCTGCCATAGGGTATAATAGCATACATTCAACTCCCCCCTCCCGCTTTCTGGAAACCCTGAAGTGGGAAGGGCCTCTCTCTTGCCCACATCTGGAGATTGGCCAGCTTCATAGAATCATAGAGTTGGAAGCGACCTCTGGGGTCATCTAGTCCAACTCCCTGCACAATGCAGGAAACTCACAAACACTTCCCCCTAAATTCACAGGATCTTCATCGCTATCAGATGGCCATCTAGTCTCTGTTTAAAAATCCTCCAAGGAAGGAGAGCCCACCACCTCCCGAGGAAGCCTGTTCCACTGAGGAACTGCTCTGTCAGGAAGTTCTTCCTAATGTTGAGTCGGAAACTCTTTTGATTCAATTTCAACCCATTGGTTCTGGTCCTACCTTCTGGGGCCACAGAAAACAATTCCACGTCATTCTCTACATCAGGGGTGGCCAATGGTAGCTCTCCAGATGTTTTTTGCCTACAACTCCCATCAGCCCCAGCATTGGCTATGATGGCTGGGGCTGATGGGAGTTGTAGGCAAAAAACATCTGGAGAGCTACCGTTGGCCACTCCTGCTCTACATGACAGCCCTTCACGTACTTGAAGATGGTGATCAGATCACCTCTCAGCTGCCTCCTCTCCAGGCTAAACATCCCCAGCTCCTTCAACCTTTCCTCATAGGACTTGGTCTCCAGACCCCTCTTCATTGCCCTCCTCTGGACCCATTCCAGCTTGTCTATATCCTTCTTAAAATGTGGTGCCCCAAACTGAACATAATAGTCCAGGTGAAGTCTTAGCAGAGCAGAATAAAGCGATACCATCACATCATGTGAACTGGACACTATACTTCTGTTGATGCAGCCCAAAATTGCATTTGCCTTTTTAGCCATCGCATCAGTGTGCATTTGCAATAAAAAAGGCCAACGCCATGCTGGGAATTATTAGGAAGGGAATTGAAAACAAATCAGCCAGTATCATAATGCCCCTGTATAAATCGATGGTGCGGTCTCATTTGGAGTACTGTGTGCAGTTCTGGTCGCTGCACCTCAAAAAGGATATTATAGCATTGGAGAAAGTCCAGAAAAGGGCAACTAGAATGATTAAAGGGCTGGAACACATTCCCTATGAAGAAAGGTTGAAACGCTTGGGACTCTTTAGCTTGGAGAAACGTCGCCTGCGGGGTGACATGATAGAGGTTTACAAGATAATGCATGGGATGGAGAAAGTAGAGAAAGAAGTCCTTTTCTCCCTTTCTCACAATACAAGAACTCGTGGGCATTCGATGAAATTGCTGAGCAGTCAGGTTAAAACGGATAAAAGGAAGTACTTCTTCACCCAAAGGGTGATTAACATGTGGAATTCACTGCCACAGGAGGTGGTGGCAGCCACAAGCATAGCCACCTTCAAGAGGGGGTTAGATAAAAATATGGAGCAGAGGTCCATCAGTGGCTATTAGCCACAGTGTGTATATATATATATATATATATATATATAATTTTTTTGCCACTGTGTGACACATTGTGTTGGACTGGATGGGCCATTGGCCTGATCTAACATGGCTTCTCTTATGTTCTTATCACACTGTTGACTCATGTTCAGTGTACGGTCCACTAAGACCCCTAGATCCTTTTTGCACATACTACTGCTAAGACAAGTCTCCCCCATCCTAACTACAAAGAGCTTATAGGGTTGCCAAGTCTGGGTTGGGAAATTTCTGACGACTTGGGGTGGGAGAGAGGTGAGGATCCTCAGCAGGTATAGTGCAAAACCATCCACCCTCCAAAGCAGCCATTTTCTCCAAAAAAGGAAGACTGCAGATTTATACCCTGCCCTTCTCTCTAAATCAGAGTCTCAGCGTGGCTTGGTGTAGTTGGGTGCCAGTTTGCCAGAGAGCCAGTTTGGTGTAAGAACATAAGAGAAGACATGTTGGATCAGGTAAATGGCCCATCCAGTCCAACACTATGTGTCACACAGTGACCAAAAAACCCAAGTGCCATCAAGAGGTCCACCGGTGGGTCTAGAAGTCCTCCCATTGTGCCCCCCCCCAAGCACAAGAATACAGAGCATCACTGCCCCAGATTGAGAGTTCCATCAGTAAACTGGGGCTAATAGCCACTGAGGGACCTCTGCTCCATATACTTATCCATTCCCCTCTTGAAGCTGGCTATGGTTGTGGCTGCCACCACCTCCTGTGGCAATGAATTCCACATTTTAATCACCCTTTGGGTGAAGAAGTACTTCCTTTTATCAGTTCTAACCCAACTGCTCGGCAATTTCATCGAATACCCACGAGTTCTTGTATTGTGATAAAGGGAGAAAAGTACTTCTTTCTCTACCTTCTCTATCCCATGCATAATCTTGTAAACCTCTATCATGTCACCCTGCAGTCGACGTTTCTCCAAGCTAAAGAGCCCCAAGCGTTTGAACCTTTCTTCATAGGGGAAGTGTTCCAACCCTTTAATCATTCTAGTTGCCCTTTTCTGGACTTTTTCCAATGCTATAATATCTTTTTTGAGGTGCAGTGACCAGAATTGTATACAGTAATCCAAATGAGGACGCACCATCGATTTATATAGGGACGTTATGATACTGGCTGATTTGTTGTGGGGGAAGAAGATATAGGAGATTGTAAGCCGCTCTGAGTCTCTGATTCAGAGAGAAGGGCGGGGTATAAATCTGCAGTCTTCTTCTAGCTGGATCTTGGAAGCCAAGCAGGGTCGGCCCTGGCTTGTACTTGGATGCACAAAAAAACCAATACAAAACATATAGTTTATATATACTGTGTAAGGCAGGGGTGGGGAACCTTTTTTCTGCCAAGGGACATATTGATAGTTATAACATCATTTGTGGGCCGTACAAAATTATCAACTTTAAAAACAGTGCTCCGTTGAGGGAGAATGATTCAGGTCAGCAAAATTAATGCAAATAATTGTTTTTCTATTTGAAGTCATGTGAGGAGAGCCTAATCTGGCATACACCCACACCCGGCCCGTGGCTCTAGGCAAATGCATAGGTCCAGGGGTTTTTTTGTAGAAAAAGCCCAGCAGGAACTCAGTAGTATATTAGACCACATCCCCTAATATTAGCACCTTAGGTCACACACTCATTAGCTTATTAGGCCACACCATCTGGGATAATCAAATGCAAACTGAACTGTGACAGTAACTTTTCCAGGCCCTGCAGCAGTTCTGGCCGGCCAGCCAGGCCCCAGGGAGGCTGCCGCACAGTACATCTGGGCCCTGTGATCCCTGCCTTCCCCTGGGGAGGCTGCTGCACAGCGCGGCTGGGCCCCCACAATCCTCACTGGCCAGCCAGGCTCCAGGGAGGCTGCCACATGGCTCGGTTCGGTGCAGCAATCTCCGAGAGCCACACCAACTGACCTGTTCCCCACCCCTGGTGTAAGGCAATACAGCTTCTAAGCCTTAATAGAGTAAATTCATCTAATCACTTGTATTATAACATTTTCAAGGTAACCGCAAGGTAACAAATCACAATAGCCAAATTCCCAGGGCTTTGCATAGACAACGTTTCTTTAAATCCTCGTGAGGAAAAGGAAAGGTCCCCGGTGCAAGCACCAGTCGTTTCCGACTCTGGGGTGACGTTGCTTTCATAACGTTTTCAGGGCATACTATTTACAGGGTGGTTTGCCATTGCCTTCCCCAGTCATCTACACATTCCCCCCAGCAAGCTGGGTACTCACTTGACCGACCTTGGAAGGATGGAAGGCTGAGTCAACCTCAAGTCAGTTACCTGAAAACCCAGCTTCCACCGGGGATCGAACTCAGGTCGTGAGCACAGCTTAGGACTGCAGTACTGCAGCTTTAACACTATGCGCCACGGGTGACAAAGCTCCTTTTTAAAGGGGTATCTGACTTGAATGCGTTGATATGGGATTTATATCCTGCCCTATACACTGAATCTCAGAGTCTCAGAGCGGTCACAATCTCCTTTACCTCCCCCCCCCCCCAAAAAAAAGACACCCTGTGAAGTAGGTGGGGCTAAGAGAGCTCATACAGCAGCTGCCCTTTCAAGGACTGCTATGAGAGCTATGGCTGACTCAAGGCCCTTCCACCAGCTGCAACTGGAGGAGTGGGGGATCATACCCGATTCTCCCAGATAAGAGTCTCCACACTTAACCACTACACCAAACTGACTCAAAAGTCCACACGAATGAATAAATGTTCTGGAGCCATGCGTTCTAAGGAGATTCAAAAGAAGCCCATGAAAAGACAAAGAGAACTCACCCTTTATGGACCTTCAATATGGTTTCGATGCCCTTTGTCTGCTGAGTCCCTCAAATAATAGCCATCATTCCTAACGGAGCCACAGAATACATCTCTTACACATGGATCAACGCACGTCCTCCAGAGAGCAGATATTCTTTTTTTTTTTAATTAACAATTTTTATTGAACTTTCTTTAACCTTGATACAACAGTCCTTTAAACCTTGAAAGTTACAGAACAGAGGATTTAATATAGTAACAGCTATGCATATCTAATGCGTAGAATTTAAAACTATTAAAATTTGTGGTATTTTGTGTAAACAGGAGGGTGAAAATAATTTTGAATTACGAAACTTAGCTTAAAATCTACCTAGAAAATTGTAAAGTAACTAAAAGATACATATTTCCTAAAAGTATATTAATGACTGGCACATAAGATTACTTGGTATAATCTGCTGTTGAGTTAAAAAGGTAACTACTGGGAACCAAGGGATTACAATCTTTTCCTCATAAAATGACAAAGAAGAGGTGTTATAACAACCAAAGGCAATTTTACTATAAACAAAATGTCCCCAAATTTTGTCATACCAATTGTGAGTGTAGGTATGCGTTCTTCCTTCCATATTCTGAAGATATGGATATTCAGCAATATCAGAGCAGATATTCTGAAGGACGTGGCTCAGTTAGCAATGACTTTTTTTGTAGCAGGAACTCCTTTGCCTATTAGGCCACACACCCCTAATGTAGCCAATCCTCCAAGAGCTTACAGGGCTCTTCGTGCAGGGCCTACTCTAAGCTCCAGGAGGATTGGCTACATCAGGGGGTGTGGCCTAATATGCAAAGGAGCTTCTGCTACAAAAAAAAATAGCCCTGCTTCCCACCAGTCACTCAGGCTGATGTTGGATATTCCTGTAGGAGGCTCCTGTAGGGTTGCCAAGTCCAATTTAAGAAATATCTGGGGACTTTGGGGGTGGAGCCAGGAGACTTTGGGGGTGGAGCCAGGAGACATTAGGGGTGGAGCTAAGATCAAGGCTGTGACAAGCATAATTGAACTCCACAGGGAGTTCTGGCCGTCACATTTAAAGGGATGGCACACCTTTTCAATGCCTTCCTTCCATATGAAATAATGAAGGATAGGGGCACCTTCTTTTGGGGCTCATAGAACTGAACCCCCTAGTTCAATCTTTTTGAAACTTGGCGAATATTTTGGGGAGGGGCACTAGATGCTTCACTGAAAATTTGGTGCCTCTACCTCAAAAAACAGCCCCCCCAGAGCCCCAGATACCCACGGATCAATTTTCCATGATTTTCTATGGGAGTAAATCTCCACAGGGAATAACAGAGTTCCCAGCAGACATTTCCCACCTCTTTCTGATGACCCTGAAGCGGGGGGAGGGCCTCCAAACTGGGGGATCCCCTGCCCCCACCTGGGGATTGACAACCCTAGAGAAGATAAAGGAAATTGTGAGCCCCTCTGAGTCTCTGATTCGGAGAGGAGGGCGGGGTATAAATCTGCAGTCTTCTTCTTCTACACTAGTCTTCCCTCCACAGTCCGGGGCTGCTTTCAGATCCACCCCATCTAGGAATGCTTCTTAGCCCCCCATCCCCACAATGCTGTGCCCATCTTTTTTTTTTCTTTTGGCAAAAGTAATTTTAGTAGATTCAGATTGTATTCTCTTGTATTACATGTCACAGTGTGCCACACATTTGTATTTAGGTCCCATTAATATGCAAAAAAATATATACTCAGTCTTCTAGATGCCTGGGAGCAAGCCAGAAAGGGGGAGTAGGAGGAGGCAAGTGTCATCTACTTCTGCACCCCTTCCCTCTCTCCGCCTTGCAGCTTCCCTGTAAGCACCAGGGTGAAGATCTGGGCAAGAGTCCAGGAGCAGAGTTTGAGAGAACTAGGTTTGAATTCCCACTCCTGCCCTGAAAGCTCACTTGGGCCAGACACACACTTTCTGTGTAACCTCCCTCACAAGGCTGTTGTGAGAAAAAATTGAGGAGAGAATGATGGAAGCTGCCTTGGATCCTTACTGGGGAGAGCATAGGCTATTAATGAATTAAATAATTTAATATATTCTGAACCTCTCCCCCCCGAAACACTGCCATCCTACACAGAGTTCCCCCCTTCTCGATCCATTGAAATCCATACAACTCTGTTTTATGCACTGAAAGGTGCCTAAATAGAAATATGACAGTCAACTTTGTGGTGATTTGGGGGACCCTGAAAGATATGGATAATCATGGATAATGCCAGCTCCAGGTTGGGAAACTCCTGGAGATTTGGGGATGGAGCCTGAGGAGGAAGGAACCTTAGCAGAGTACAGTGCCACAGAGTCCACCCTCCAAAGCAGCCATCTTCTCAAGGGGAAACTGATCTCTGTCATTCAGGGGATCCTCGAGTCCAACCTTGAGGCTGGCATGCCAAGCCAAAAGCACCCCCCTTATGTTTCCACCCTCCCTCCTCTCCCCCAAGTTTATTTGCAGCCCAATCGATGTTAAGCAAAGAGGTTAAAACCTCAGCTGGGATTCCACTCTCTCTGACACTGAAGGGAGGCTTTGCTCCAGGAGCTGAAAGCTCCTTGCAACCAAATTGGCTAACTCTATCACTTTCTTTCGGAAGATAAGCAGGCCATTTTTAAAGAGTTTCTTTTTAAAAAGAAAAGAAAGCAAATGCAACTTTGAAAAGGGAATCTAGGGAAGACTTTTTTTTTTAAAAAAAAGCCATCCTTGAAAAGCAGCATGGTGGCTTGTTAGGAAACGGCAGAATGAACTTTTTGCAAACCTTTCTTCGCTCTCTCTCCCTTCCTCCACTAGCAGGTGACGATCACAAGGGCCATGCGTCCACCAAGGCTGGGAGGGAAACAATGCACCCGGGAGAAAGCAGAAGGGGGGGTGGGGCATAGGAAGGAGAGAAGGAAAAGGAGATGAGGAAGGCTGGCAGGGAAACAACGTGCCCACGAAAAAGCTAGAAGGGGGTGGGGGGGCGCGACAGAAAGCAGGAAGGTGCAAAGGAAGAGGAGACAGGGGAAGGCTGGGAGGGAAACAACTGTACCCGGGAGAAAGCAAAAGTGGGGGTGACAAAAAGCAGGAAGGAGTGAAGGAAGAGGAGAGGGGGAAGGCTGGCAGGGAAACAATGTGTGCGGGAGAATGCAAGGGGGGGGGGAGAAATCAGGAAGGAGGGAAAGAAGAGGACATAGGGAAGGCTGGCAGGGAAACAACGTGCCCACGAAAAAGCCAGAAGGGGAGGGCGCGACAGAAAGCAGGAAGGTGCAAACGAAGAGGCGACAGGGCAAGGCTGGGAGGGAAACAACTGTGCCCGGGAGAAAGCAAAAGTGGGGGTGACAAAAAGCAGGAAGGAGTGAAGGAAGAGGAGAGGGGGAAGGGTCTCTGTTTGAGAGATTGGCGCCACCCCCCCTGCCTCCCCCGCTTCCGGATTTTTGGAGAGTGGGGGAGGAGGCTGCTAATTCAAGGGTCCCCCGCCAGGGCGGGGGGTTTGGGAAGCCTAGGGTCCTGAGATCAAAGAGTACATAGTCCAAAGCAGGGCTTTTTTTGAGCAGGAACGCACAGGAACACAGTTCCAGCTGGCTTGGCATCAGGCGGAGTGGCCCTGCGGCTACAGAGAATAGACTACTGTAATGCCCTCTACATGGGGCTGCCCTTGACTCAACTTCGGAGGCTGCAACTGGTACAAAATTCAGCAGCCAGGCTGTTAATGGAGCTATCTGTACGGGAGCACATTCAACCTGTGCTGAAAGCATTACACTGGTTGCCTGTGGCGTTCTGGATTCGCTTCAAGCTGCTGGTTATAACCTTTAAAGCCCTATATGGCCTGGGACCTGTCTACCTTTGGGACCGCCTTTCCCCATATGTACCCCAGAGAGCACTACGTTCAGAGTCCCAAAATCTCAAGATCCCTGGACTGAAAGAAGCTTGATTATCCACCACCAGAGCCAGAGCATTC